>NW_024099021.1:0-10982 GCF_016545835.1 Crotalus tigris
GAATGGGATTCGGTGTTAAATTTCATGCTTAAAAATGGTGCTTCTTCTAGTTTTCAAAAATTGAGCCGTTTTGGTATCCAGGGAAGGAAATTCCTGATGCCGGAGTCACAGATTTTTGTGCTCTGAAGATGAAAAATTTTTTTTGACCCAAATGTAAAAACGGACCTTAGAATAGGATTAGGGGTTAAATTTCATGCTTAAAAATGGTGCTTCTTCTAGTTTTCAAAAATTGAGCCGTTTTGGTTTCAGGGGAAGGAAATTCCTGATGCCAGGGTCACAGATTTTTGTGCTCTGCAAATGAAAAAAAATTTTTGACCCGAATGTAAAAACGGACCTCAGAATGGGATTCGGGGTTAAATTTCATGCTTAAAACTGGTGCTTCTTCTAGTTTTCAAAAATTGAGCCGTTTTGGTGTCAGGGGAAGGAAATTCCTGATGCCGGGGTCACAGATTTTTGTGCTCTGGAGATGAAAAAAATTTTTTCACCCGAATGTAAAAACGGACCTAAGAATGGGATTCGGGGTTAAATTTCATGCTTAAAAATGGTGCTTCTTCTAGTTTTCAAAAATTGAGCCGTTTTGGTATCCAGGGAAGGAAATTCATCATGCCGGGGTCAAGGATTTTTGTGCTCTGGAGATGAAAAATTTTTTTTGACCCAAATGTAAAAATGGAGCTCGGAATGGGATTCCGAGGTAATTTCATGCTTAAAAAATGGTGCTACTTCTTCTAGTTTTCAAAAATTGAGCCGTTTTGATATCCAGGGAAGGAAATTCCTGATGCCAGGGTCACAGATTTTTGTGCTCTGGAGATGAAAAATTTTTTTTGACCCGAATGTAAAAACAGACCTCAGAATGGGTTTCGGGGTTAAATTTCATGCTTAAAAATTGTGCTTCTTCTAGTTTTCAAAAATTGAGGCGTTTTGGTGTCAGGGGAAGGAAATTCCTGCCGGGGTCACAGATTTTTGTGCTCTGGAGATGAAAAAATTTTTTTCACCCGAATGTAAAAATGGACCTCAGAATGGGATTCGGGGTTAAATTTCATGCTTAAAAATGGTGCTTCTTCTAGTTTTCAAAAATTGAGCCGTTTTGGTATCCAGGGAAGGAAATTCGTCATGCCGGGGTCACGGATTTTTGTGCTCTGGAAATGAAAAATTTTTTTTGACCCAAATGTAAAAATGGACCTCAGAATGGGATTCGGGGTTAAATTTCATGCTTAAAAATGGTGCTTCTTCTAGTTTTCAAAAATTGAGCCGTTTTGGTATCCAGGGAAGGAAATTCGTCATGCCGGGGTCACGGATTTTTGTGCTCTGGAAATGAAAAATTTTTTTTGACCCAAATGTAAAAATGGAGCTCAGAATGGGATTCGAGGTTAAATTTCATGCTTAAAAATGGTGCTTCTTCTAGTTTTCAAAAATTGAGCCGTTTTGATATCCAGGGAAGGAAATTCCTGATGCCAGGGTCACAGATTTTTCTGCTCTGGAGATGAAAAAATTTTTTTGACCCGAATGAAAAACGGACCTCGGAATGGGATTCGGGGTTAAATTTCATGCTTAAAAATGGTGCTTCTTCTAGTTTTCAAAAATTGAGGCGTTTTGCTGTCAGGGAAGGAAATTCCTGTGCCCGGGGTCACAGATTTTTTTTCTCTGGAGATTAAAAAATTTTTTTGACCCGAATGTAAAAACGGACCTCAGAATGGGATTCGGGGTTAAATTTCATGCTTAAAAATGGTGCTTTTTCTAGTTATCAAAAATTGAGCGGGTTTGGTATCCAGGGAAGGAAATTCCTGATCCCGGGGTCATAGATTTTTCTGCTCCAAAGATGAAAATTTTTTTTGACCCAAATGTAAAAACGGCCTCATAATGGGTTTCGGTTTAATTTCATGCTTTAAAACTGGTGCTTCTCTAGTTTTCAAAAATTGAGCCGTTTTGGTATCCGGGAAGGAAATCTCTGATGCCAGGGTCACGGATTTTTGTGCTACGGTGGTGAAATTTTTTTTTGACCCAAATGTAAAAACGGACCTCAGAATGGGATTTGGGGTTAAATTTCATGCTTAAAAATGGGGCTTCTTCTAGTTTTCAAATATTGAGCCGTTTTGGTGTCAGGGGAAGGAAAGACCTGATGCCGGGGTCATAGATTTTGGTGCTCCGGAGATGAAAAAAATTTTTTGACCCAAATGTAAAAACGGACCTCAGAATGGGATTCGGGGTTAAATTTCATGCTTAAAAATGGGGCTTCTTTCTAGTTTTCAAAATTGAGCCGTTGGTTTCAGTGGAAGGGAAATTCCTGATGCCTATGGTCCAGATTTTTTGTGCTCTGGAGATGAAAAATTTTTTTTGACCCGAATGTAAAAACGGACCTCAGAATGGATTCGGGGTTAAATTTCATGCTTAAAAATGGTGCTTTTTCTAGTTTTCAAAAATTGAGCCGTTTTGGTGTCAGGGGAAGGAAATTCCTGATGCCGGGGTCACAGATTTTTGTGCTCTGGAGATGAAAAAATTTTTTTCACCCGAATGTAAAAATGGACCTAAGAATGGGATTCGGGGTTAAATTTCATGCTTAAAAATGGTGCTTCTTCTAGTTTTCAAAAATTGAGCCGTTTTGGTATCCAGGGAAGGAAATTCCTCATGCTGGGGTCACGGATTTTTGTGCTCTGGAGATGAAAAATTTTTTTTGACCCAAATGTAAAAATCGACCTCAGAATGGGATTCGGGGTTAAATTTCATGCTTAAAAACGGTGCTTCTTCTAGTTTTCAAAAATTGAGGCGTTTTGCTGTCAGGGGAAGGAAATTCCTGATGCCGGGGTCACAGATTTTTTTGCTCCGGAGATGAAAAATTTTTTTTGACCCAAATGTAAAAATGGACCTCAGAATGGGATTCGAGGTTAAATTTCATGCTTAAAAATGGTGCTTCTTCTAGTTTTCAAAAATTGAGCCGTTTTGGTATCCAGGGAAGGAAATTCCTCATGCCGGGGTCACAGATTTTTGTGCTCTGGAGATGAAAATTTTTTGGTGGACCCAAATGTAAGACGGACCTCAGAATGGGATTCGTGGGTTAATTTCATGCTTAAAAAAACTGGTGCTTTCTTCTAGTTTTCAAAATTTGAGCCGTTTTGGTATCCAGGGAAGGAATTCCTCATGCCGGGTTCACGGAATTTTTGTGCTCTGGAGATGAAAAAATTTTTTGACCCAAATGCTAAAAAATGTGGGGAGCTCAGAATGGTATTCGGGTTAAATTTCATGCTTAAAATGGTGGCTTCTTCTAGTTTTTCAAAAATTGACCGTTTTTGATATCCAGGGAAGGAATTCTGATGCCAAGGGTCACGAGATTTTTGTGCTCCGGAGATGAAAAATTTTTTTTGACCCAAATGTAAAAACGGACCTCAGAATGGGATTCGGGGTTTAATTTCATGCTTAAAAATGGTGCTTCTTCTAGTTTTTAAAAATTGAGCCGTTTTGGTGTCAGGGGACGGAGATTCCTGATGCCGGGGTCACAGATTTTTGTGCTCTGGAGATGAAAAAATTTTTTTGACCCAAATGTAAAAACGGACCTCAGAATGGGATGCGGGGTTAAATTTCATGCTTAAAAATGGTGCTTTTTCTAGTTATCAAAAATTGAGCTGTTTTGGTATCCAGGGAAGGAAATTCCTGATGCCGGGGTCATAGATTTTTCTGCTCCAAAGATGAAAAATCTTTTTGACCCAAATGTAAAAACGGACCTCAGAATGGGATTCAGGGTTAAATTTCATGCTTAAAATGGGGCTTTTTCTACTTTTCAGAAATTGAGCCGTTTTGGTATCCAGGGAAGGAAATTCCTGATGCCAGGGTCACAGATTTTTGTGCTCTGGAGATGAAAAAATGTTTTTGACCCGAATGTAAAAACAGACTCAGAATGTGATTCGGGTTACATTTCATCTTGCTTACAAATGGTGCTTCTTCTAGTTGCAAAAATTGAGAGCGTTTTGCTGTCAGGGGAGGAAATTCCTGATGCCGGGGTTACAGATTTTTTGCTCCGAGATGAAAATTTTTTTTGACCCAAATGTAAAAATGGACCTCAGAATGGGATTCGGGGTTAAATTTCATGCTTAAAAATGGTGCTTCTTCTAGTTTTCAAAAATTGAGCCATTTTGATATCCAGGGAAGGAAATTCCTGATGCCAGGGTCACAGATTTTTGTGCTCTGGAGATGAAAAATTTTTTTTGACCCAAAAGGTTAAAAACGGACCTCAGAATTGGATTCCGAGTTAAATTTCATGCTTAAAAATGGTGCTTTTTGTAGTTTTCAAAAATTGAGCCGTTTTGGTATGCAGGGAAGGAAATCCCTGATGCCGGGGTCACGATTTTTTGTGCTCCGGAGATGAAAAAAATTTCTTTGACCCAAATGTAAAAACGGACCTCAGAATGGGATTCGGGGTTAAATTTCATGCTTAAAAATGGTGCTTCTTCTAGTTTTCAAAAATTGAGCCGTTTTGGTATCCAGGGAAGGAAATTCCTGATGCCAGGGTCACAGATTTTTGTGCTCTGGAGATGAAAATTTTTTTTGACCCAAATGTAAAAACGGACCTCAGAATGGGATTCGGGGTTAAATTTCATGCTTAAAAATGGTGCTTCTTCTAGTTTTCAAAAATTGAGCCGTTTTGGTGTCAGGGGAAGGAAATTCCTGATGCCAGGGTCACAGATTTTTGTGCTCTGCAAATGAAAAAATTTTTTTGACCCGAATGTAAAAACGGACCTCAGAATGGGATTCGGGGTTAAATTTCATGCTTAAAACTGGTGCTTCTTCTAGTTTTCAAAAATTGAGCCGTTTTGGTGTCAGGGGAAGGAAATTCCTGATGCCGGGGTCACAGATTTTTGTGCTCTGGAGATGAAAAAATTTTTTTCACCCGAATGTAAAAATGGACCTCAGAATGGGATTCGGGGTTAAATTTCATGCTTAAAAATGGTGCTTCTTCTAGTTTTCAAAAATTGAGCCGTTTTGGTATCCAGGGAAGGAAATTCCTGATGCCAGGGTCACAGATTTTTGTGCTCTGGAGATGAAAATTTTTTTTTGACCCAAATGTAAAAACGGACCTCAGAATAGGATTAGGGGTTAAATTTCATGCTTAAAAATGGTGCTTCTTCTAGTTTTCAAAAATTGAGCCGTTTTGGTTTCAGGGGAAGGAAATTCCTGATGCCAGGGTCACAGATTTTGTGCTCTGCAAATGAAAAAAATTTTTTGACCCGAATGTAAAAACGGACCTCAGAATGGGATTCGGGGTTAAATTTCATGCTTAAAAATGGTGCTTCTTCTAGTTTTCAAAAATTGAGCCGTTTTGGTATCCAGGGAAGGAAATTCCTGATGCCGGAGTCACAGATTTTTGTGCTCTGAAGATGAAAAATTTTTTTTGACCCAAATGTAAAAACGGACCTCAGAATAGGATTAGGGGTTAAATTTCATGCTTAAAAATGGTGCTTCTTCTAGTTTTCAAAAATTGAGCCGTTTTGGTTTCAGGGGAAGGAAATTCCAGATGCCGGGGTCACAGATTTTTGTGCTCCGGAGATGAAAAAATTTTTTTGACCCAAATGTAAAAACGGACCTCGGAATGGGATTTGGGGTTAAATTTCATGCTTAAAAATGGTGCTTCTTCTAGTTTTCAAAAATTGAGCCGTTTTGGTATCCAGGGAAGGAAATTCCTCATGCCGGGGTCACGGATTTTTGTGCTCTGGAGATTAAAATTTTTTTTGACCCAAATGTAAAAATGGACCTCAGAATGGGATTCGGGGTTAAATTTCATGCTTAAAAATGGTGCTTCTTCTAGTTTTCAAAAATTGAGCCGTTTTGGTATCCAGGGAAGGAAATTCCTGATGCCGGAGTCACAGATTTTTGTGCTCTGAAGATGAAAAATTTTTTTTGACCCAAATGTAAAAACGGACCTTAGAATAGGATTAGGGGTTAAATTTCATGCTTAAAAATGGTGCTTCTTCTAGTTTTCAAAAATTGAGCCGTTTTGGTTTCAGGGGAAGGAAATTCCTGATGCCAGGGTCACAGATTTTTGTGCTCTGCAAATGAAAAAAAATTTTTGACCCGAATGTAAAAACGGACCTCAGAATGGGATTCGGGGTTAAATTTCATGCTTAAAACTGGTGCTTCTTCTAGTTTTCAAAAATTGAGCCGTTTTGGTGTCAGGGGAAGGAAATTCCTGATGCCGGGGTCACAGATTTTTGTGCTCTGGAGATGAAAAAATTTTTTTCACCCGAATGTAAAAATGGACCTAAGAATGGGATTCGGGGTTAAATTTCATGCTTAAAAATGGTGCTTCTTCTAGTTTTCAAAAATTGAGCCGTTTTGGTATCCAGGGAAGGAAATTCGTCATGCCGGGGTCACGGATTTTTGTGCTCTGGAAATGAAAAATTTTTTTTGACCCAAATGTAAAAATGGAGCTCAGAATGGGATTCGAGGTTAAATTTCATGCTTAAAAATGGTGCTTCTTCTAGTTTTCAAAAATTGAGCCGTTTTGATATCCAGGGAAGGAAATTCCTGATGCCAGGGTCACAGATTTTTCTGCTCTGGAGATGAAAAAATTTTTTTGACGCGAATGTAAAAACAGACCTCAGAATGGGATTCGGGGTTAAATTTCATGCTTAAAAATGGTGCTTCTTCTAGTTTTCAAAAATTGAGGCGTTTTGCTGTCAGGGGAAGGAAATTCCTGATGCCGGGGTCACAGATTTTTGTGCTCCGGAGATGAAAAATTTTTTTTGACCCAAATGTAAAAATGGACCTCAGTATGGGATTCAGGGTTAAATTTCATGCTTAAAAATGGTGCTTCTTCTAGTTTTCAAAAATTGAGCCGTTTTGGTGTCAGGTGAAAGAAATTCCTGATGCCGGGGTCACAGATTTTTGTGCTCTGGAGATGAAAAAAATTTTTTCACCCGAATGTAAAAACAGACCTCAGAATGGGATTCGGGGTTAAATTTCATGCTTAAAAATGGTGCTTCTTCTAGTTTTCAAAAATTGAGCCGTTTTGGTATCCAGGGAAGGAAATTCCTCATGCCGGGGTCACGGATTTTTGTGCTCTGGAGATGAAAAATTTTTTTTGACCCAAATGAAAAACGGACCTCGGAATGGGATTTGGGGTTAAATTTCATGCTTAAAAATGGGCTTCTTCAGTTTCTAAAATTGAGCGTTTTGCGTATCCAGGAAGGAAATTCTCATGCGGGTCACGGATTTTTTGTGCTCTGGAGATGAAAAATTTTTTTGACCCAAATGTAAATGGACATCAGAATGGGATTCGGGCGTTTAATTAAATTTCATGCTTAAAAATGGTGCTTCTTCTAGTTTTTAAAAATTGAGCCAATTTGGTGTCAGGGGAAGGAGATTCCTGATGCCGGGGTCACAGATTTTTGTGCTCGGGAGATGAAAAATTTTTTTTGACCCGAATGAAAAAACGGACCTCAGAATGGGATTCGGGGTTAAATTTCATGCTTAAAAATGGTGCTTCTTCTAGTTTTCAAAAATTGAGCCGTTTTGGTGTCAGGGGACGGAGATTCCTGATGCCGGGGTCACAGATTTTTGTGCTCTGGAGATGAAAATTTTTTTTTGACCCGAATGTAAAAACGGACCTCAGAATGGGATTCGGGGTTTAATTTCATGCTTAAAATTGGTGCTTCTTCTAGTTTTCAAAAATTGAGCCGTTTTGGTGTCAGGGGACGCAGATTCCTGATGCCGGGGTCACAGATTTTTGTGCTCGGGAGATGAAAAATTTTTTTTGACCCGAATGAAAAAACGGACCTCAGAATGGGATTCGGGGTTAAATTTCATGCTTAAAAATGGTGCTTTTTCTAGTTTTCAAAAATTGAGCCGTTTTGGTTTCAGGGGAAGGAAATTCCTGATGCCAGGGTCACAGATTTTTGTGCTCTGGAGATGAAATTTTTTTTTTGACCCAAATGTAAAAATGGACCTCAGAATGGGATTTGGGGTTAAATTTCATGCTTAAAATTGGTTTTTCTTCTAGTTTTCAAAAATTGAGCCGTTTTGGTTTTAGTGGAAGGAAATTCCTGATTCCGGGGTCACAGATTTTTTTCCTCTGGAGATGAAAAAATTTTTTTGACCCGAATGTAAAAATGGACCTCAGAATGGGATTTGGGGTTAAATTTCATGCTTAAAAATGGTGCTTTTTCTAGTTTTCAAAAATTGAGCCGTTTTGGTATCCAGGGAGGGAAATTCCTGATGCCGGGGTCACCGATTTTTGTGCTCCGGAGATGAAAAATTTTTTTTGACTGAAATGTAAAAACGGACCTCAGAATGGGATTCGTGGTTAAATTCATGCAAAATGTGCTTTTTCTAGTTTTCAAAATTGATCCGTTTGGTTTCAGGGGAAGGAAATTTCCTGATGGCCTGGCGTCACAGATTTTTGTGCTCCGGAATGAAAAAAAGTTTTTTGACCACAAATGTAAATAGACCTCAGAATGGCATTTATGTTACATTTCATGCTTAAAAATGGTGCTTTCTCTAGTTTTCCAAATTGCGCCGGTTTGGTTTTCAGGGGAAGGAATTCCTGATGACCGGGGTTAAGATTTTTGTGCTCTGGAGATGAAAAATTTGTTAGACCCCCGACTGAAAAACGGACCTCAGAATGGATTCGGGTTAAATTTCATGCTTAAAATGGTGCTTTTCTAGTTTTCAAAAATTGAGCAGTTTTGGTTTCAGGGGAAGGAAATTCCTGATGCCAGGGTCACAGATTTTTGTGCTCTGGAGATGAAATTTTTTTTTTGACCCAAATGTAAAAATGGACCTCAGAATGGGATTTGGGGTTAAATTTCATGCTTAAAATTGGTTTTTCTTCTAGTTTTCAAAAATTGAGCCGTTTTGGTTTTAGTGGAAGGAAATTCCTGATTCCGGGGTCACAGATTTTTTTCCTCTGGAGATGAAAAAATTTTTTTGACCCGAATGTAAAAATGGACCTCAGAATGGGATTTGGGGTTAAATTTCATGCTTAAAAATGGTGCTTTTTCTAGTTTTCAAAAATTGAGCCGTTTTGGTGTCAGGGGAAGGAAATTCCTGATGCCGGGGTCACAGATTTTTGTGCTCTGGAGATGAAAAATTTTTTTGACCTGAATGTAAAAATGGACCTCAGAATGGGATTCGGGGTTAAATTTCATGCTTAAAAATGGTGCTTTATGTAGTTTTGAAAAATTGAGCCGCTCTCGTGTTCGGGGAAGGAAATTCCTGATGCAGGGGTCACGGATATTTGTGCTTCGAAAGTGAAATTTTTTTTTACCCAAATGTAAAAATGGAGCTCAGAATGGGATTCAGGGTTAAATTTCATGCTTAAAAATGGTGCTTTTCTTGTTTACAAAAATTGAGCCATTTTGGTGTCAGGGGAAGGAAATTCCTGATGCCGGGGTCACGGATTTTTGTGCTCTGGAGGTGAAAATCCTTTTTTGTTCCAAATGTAAAAATGAACCTCAGAATGGGATTTGGGGTTAAATTTCATGCTTAAAAATGGTGTTTTATCTTGTTTTTAAAAATTGCGCCGTTTTGGTGTCAGGGGAAGGAAATTCTTATGCTGGGTTCACGGATTTTGGTGCTCCGGAGGTGAAAATTTTTTTCTGACCCAAATGTAAAAACGGACCTCAGAATGGGATTCGGGCTTAAATTTCATGCTTAAAAATGGTGCTTTTTCTAGTTTTCAAAAATTGAGCCGTTTTGGTTTCAGGGGAAGGAAATTCCTGATGCCGGGGTCACAGATTTTTGTGCTCTGGAGATGAAAAATTTTTTTTGACCCGAATGTAAAAATGGACCGCAGAATGGGATTCGGGGTTAAATTTCATGCTTAAAAATGGTGCTTTTTCTAATTTTCAAAAATTGAGCCGTTTTGGTTTTAGGGGAAGGAAATTCCTCATTCCAGGGTCACGGATTTTTGTCCTCCGGAGATGAAAATTTTTTTTGACCCGAATGTAAAAACGGACCTCAGAATGGGATTCGGGGTTAAATTTCATGCTTAAAAATGGTGCTTTTTCTAGTTTTCAAAAATTGAGCCGTTTTGGTTTCAGGGGAAGGAAATTCCTGATGCCAGGGTCACAGATTTTTGTGCTCTGGAGATGAAAATTTTTTTTTGACCCAAATGTAAAAATGGACCTCAGAATGGGATTTGGGGTTAAATTTCATGCTTAAAATTGGTTTTTCTTCTAGTTTTCAAAAATTGAGCCATTTTGGTTTTAGTGGAAGGAAATTCCTGATTCCGGGGTCAAAGATTTTTTTCCTCTGGAGATGAAAAAATTTTTTTGACCCGAATGTAAAAATGGACCTCAGAATGGGACTCGGGGTTAAATGTCTTGCTTAAAAATAGTCCTTTTTCTAGTTTTCAAAAATTGAGCCGTTTTGGTATCCAGGGAAGGAAATCTCTGACGCCAGGGTCACAGATTTTTGTGCACTGGAGATGAAAAATGTTTTTAGACCCGAATGTAAAAACGGACCTCAGAATGGGATTCGGGGTTAAATTTCATGCTTAAAAATGGTGCTTTTTCTAGTTTTCAAAAATTGAGCCGTTTTGGTTTCAGGGGAAGGAAATCTCTGACGCCAGGGTCACAGATTTTTGTGCACTGGAGATGAAAAATGTTTTTAGACCCAAATGTAAAAATGGTCCTCAGAATGTCATTTATGGTTAAATTTCATGCTTAAAAATGGTGCTTCTTCTAGTTTTCAAAAATTGAGCCGTTTTGGTTTTAGGGGAAGGAAATTCCTGATTCCGGGGTCACAGATTTTTTTTCTCTGGAGATGAAAAAGTTTTTTTGACCCAAATGTAAAAACGGACCTCAGAATGGGATTCGGGGTTAAATTTCATGCTTAAAAATGTTGCTTTTTCTAGTTTTCAAAAATTGAGCGTTTTGGTATCCAGGGAGGGAAATTCCTGATTCCGCGGTCACGTATTTTTGTGCTCCGAAAATGAAAAAATTTTTTTGACCCAAATGTAAAAACGGACCTCAGAATGGGATTCGGGGTTAAATTTC
>NW_024099022.1:0-5201 GCF_016545835.1 Crotalus tigris
TTTTTAAACATTGAGCCGTTTTGGTGTCCAGGGAAGGAAATTCCTGATGCCGGGGTCAGGGATTTTTGTGCTCCGGAGGTGAAAATTTTTTTTTCACCCAAATGTATAAACGGACGTCAGAATGGGATTCGGGGTTAAATTTCATGCTTAAAAAACTTGCTTTTTCTAGTTTTTAAAAATTGAGACGTTTTGGTGTCCAGGAAGGAAATTCCTGATTCCGGGGTCAGGGATTTTTGTGCTCCGGAGGAGAAAATTTTTTTTCACCGAAATGTTGTAAACGGACGTCAGAATGGGATTCGGGGTTAAATTTCATGCTTAAAAAACGTGCTTTTTCTAGTTTTTAAAAATTGAGACGTTTTGCTGTCCAGGGAAGGAAATTCCTGATGCCGGGGTCAGGGATTTTTGTGCTCCGGAGGTGAAAATTTTTTTTTCACCCAAATGTATAAACGGACATCAGAATGGGATTCGGGGTTAAATTTCATGCTTAAAAAAACGTGCTTTTTCTAGTTTTTAAAAATTGAGACGTTTTGGTGTCCAGGAAGGAAATTCCTGATTCCGGGGTCAGGGATTTTTGTGCTCCGGAGGAGAAAATTTTTTTTCACCCAAATGTATAAACGGACGTCAGAATGGGATTCGGGGTTAAATTTCATGTTAAAAAACGTGCTTTTTCTAGTTTTTAAAAATTGAGACATTTTGGTGTCCAGGAAGGAAATTCCTAATTCCGGGGTCAGGGATTTTTGTGCTCCGGAGGAGAAAATTTTTTTTCACCGAAATGTTATAAACGGATGTCAGAATGGGATTCGGGGTTAAATTTCATGCTTTAAACAACGTGCTTTTTTGTAGTTTTTAAAAATGAGACATTTTGGTGTCTCAGGAGGAATTCCTGATGCCGGGGTCATGGATTTATTGTGCTCCGGAGGTTGAAAATTTTTTTTCACCCAAGATGTATAACGGAACTTCAGAATGGTATTCGGGTTACATTCATGCTTAAAAAACGTGCTTTTTCTAGTTTTTAAAATTGAGACCTTTTTGTGTCCAGGGAAGGAAATTCCGGATGTTGGGATCAGGGAATTTTGTGCTCCGTAGATGAAAATTTTTGTTTCACCCAAATGTAAAAACAGACGTCAGAATGCGATTCGGGGTTAAATTTCAAGCTTAAAAATGGTCCTTTTTTAGTTTTTAAAAATTGAGCCGTTTTGGTGTCCAGGTAAGGAAATTCCTGATGCCGTGGTCAGGGATTTTTGTGCTCCGGAGGTGAAAAATTTTTTTTCACCCAAATGTATAAACGGACATCAGAATGGGATTCGGGGTTAAATTTCATGCTTAAAAAACGTGCTTTTTCTAGTTTTTAAAAATTGAGACATTTTGGTGTCCAGGGAAGGAAATTCTTGATGCCTGGGTCAGGGATTTTTGTGCTCCGGAGGAGAAAATTTTTTTTCACCGAAATGTATAAATGGACGTCAGAATGGGATTCGGGGTTAAATTTCATGCTTAAAAAACGTGCTTTTTCTAGTTTTTAAAAATTGAGCCGTTTTGGTGTCCAGGGAAGGAAATTCCTGATGCCGGGGTCAGGGATTTTTTGTTCTCTGGAGGTGAAAATTTTTGTTTCACCGAAATGTAAAAACAGACGTCAGAATGGGATTCGGGGTTAAATTTCAAGCTTAAAAATGGTCCTTTTTTAGTTTTTAAAAATTGAGCCGTTTTGGTGTCCAGGGAAGGAAATTCCTGATGCCGGGGTCAGGGATTTTTGTGCTCCGGAGGTGACAATTTTTTTTTCACCCAAATGTATAAACGGACGTCAGAATGGGATTCGGGGTTAAATTTCATGCTTAAAAAACGTGCTTTTTCTAGTTTTTAAAATTGAGCCATTTTTGGTGTCCCAGGGAAGAAATTCCTGATGCTGGGGTCAGGGATTTTCGTGCTGTGGAGGTGAAAAATTTTTTTTGACTCAAATGTATAAACAGACGTCAGATTGGGATTCGGGGTTAAATTTAATGCATAAAAATGGTGCTTTTTGTAGTTTTTAAAAATTGAGCCATTTTGGTGTCCAGGGAAGGAAATTCCTGATGCCGGGGCAGGGATTTTTGTGCTCCGGAGGTGAAATTTTTTTTTCCAACCAAATGTATAAACAGACGTCAGATTGGGATTCGGGGTTAAATTTCATGCATAAAAAATGGTGCTTTTTGTAGTTTTTAAAAATTGAGCATTTTGAATGTCCAGGGAAGGAAATTCTTGATGCCGGGGTCAGGGATTTTTGTGCTCCGGAGGTGAAATTTTTTTTCAACCCAATGTATAAACGTTCAGGTCAAATTGGATTCGGGGTTAAATTTCATGCTTAAAAATGGTGCTTTTTGTACTTTTCAAAAATTGAGCCATTTTGGTGTCCGGGGAACGAAAATCCTGATGCCGGGGGTCAGGGATTTTTGTGCTCCGGAGGTGAAATTTTTTTTTTGACCCAAATGTATAAACGGACGTCAGAATGGGATTCGGGGTTAAATTTCAAGCTTTAAAATGGTGCTTTTTGTAGTTTTTAAAAATTGAGCCATTTTGGTGTCCAGGGAAGGAAATTCCTGATGCCGGGGGGTCAGGATTTTGGCTCCGGAGGTGAAATTTTTTTTTTCAACCAAATGTATAACGGAATTCAGATTGGATTCGGGGTTTTAAATTTCATGCATAAAATGGTGCTTTTTGTAGTTTTTAAAAATTGAGCCATTTTGGTGTCCAGGGAAGGAAATTCCTGATGCCGGGGTCAGGGATTTTCGTGCTCTGGAGGTGAAAAATTTTTTTTGACCCAAATGTATAAACGGACATCAGATTGGGATTCGGGGTTAAATTTCATGCATAAAAATGGTGCTTTTTGTAGTTTTTAAAAATTGAGCCATTTTGGTGTCCCGGGAAGGAAATTCATGATGCCAGGGTCAGGGATTTTTGTGCTCGGAAGGTGAAAAATTTTTTTTGACCCAAATGTATAAATGGAATTCAGAATGGGATTCAGGGTTAAATTTCATGCATAAAATGGGCTTTTGTAGTTTTTAAAAAATTGAGCCATTTTGGTGTCCCGGGAAGGAAATTCCTGATGCCCGGGTCAGGGATTTTTGTGCTGTGGAGGTGAAAAACTTTTTTTGACCCAAATGTATAAACAGACGTCAGATTGGGATTCGGGGTTAAATTTCATGCATAAAAATGGTGCTTTTTGTCGTTTTTAAAAATTGAGCCATTTTGATGTCCAGGGAAGGAAATTCCTGATGCCGGGGTCAGGGATTTTTGTGCTCCGGAGGTGAATTTTTTTTTTTCAACCAATGTATAAACGGAAATTCAGAATGGGAATTCAGGTTAAATTTCATGCATAAAAAATGGTGCTTTTGTAGTTTTTCAAAATTGGCCATTTTGGTGTCGAGGGAAGAATCCCTGATGCCGGGACAGGGATTTTTGTGCTACGGATGTGAAATTTTTTTTTTCAACCAAATGTATAAACTGACGTCAGATTGGGATTCGGGGTTAAATTTCATGCATAAAAATGGTGCTTTTTGTAGTTTTTAAAAATTGAGCCATTTTGGTGTCCAGGGAAGGAAATTCCTCATGCCGGGGTCAGGGATTTTTGTGCTCCGGAGGTGAAATTTTTTTTTTCAACCAAATGTATAAACGGACGTCAGATTGGGATTCGGGGTTAAATTTCATGCATAAAAATGGTGCTTTTTGTAGTTTTTAAAAAATGAGCCATTTTGATGTCCAGGGAAGGAAATTCCTGATGCCGGGGTCAGGGATTTTTGTGCTCCGGAGGTGAAATTTTTTTTTAAACCAAATGTATAAACGTTCGTCACATTGGCATTCGGGGTTAAATTTCATGCATAAAAATGGTGCTTTTTGTACTTTTAAAAAACTGACCCATTTTGGTGTCCAGGGAAGGAAATTCCTGATGCCAGGGTCAGGAATTTTTGTGCTCCGGAGGTGAAATTTTTTTTTTCAACCAAATGTATAAACGGACGTCAGATTGGGATTCGGGGTTAAATTTCATGCACAAAAATGGTGCTTTTTTAGTTTTAAAAAACTGACCCATTTTGGTGTTGAGGGAAGGAAATTCCTGATGCCGGGGTCAGGGATTTTTGTGCTCCGGACGTGAAATTTTTTTTTTCAACCAAATGTATAAACGGACGTCAGATTGGGATTCGGGTTTAAATTTCATGCATAAAAATGGTGCTTTTTTAGTTTTAAAAAACTGACCCATTTTGGTGTTGAGGGAAGGAAATTCCTGATGCCGGGGTCAGGGATTTTTGTGCTCCGGAGATGAAATTTTTTTTTCCAACCAAATGTATAAACGGACGTCAGATTGGGATTCGGGGTTAAATTTCATGCATAAAAATGGTGCTTTTTGTAGTTTTTAAAAATTGAGCCATTTTGGTGTCCAGGGAAGGAAATTCCTGATGCCGGGGTCAGGGATGTTTGTGCTCCGGAGGTGAAATTTTTTTTTTCAACCAAATGTATAAACGGACGTCAGATTGGGATTCGGGGTTAAATTTCATGCATAAAATGTGCTTTTGTAGTTTTTAAAAATTGAGCCTTTTGATGTCCAGGGAAGGAAATTCCTGATGCCGGGGTCAGGATTTTGTGGCTTTCGGAAAGGTGAAATTTTTTTTTTCAACCAAATGTATAAACGGACGTCAGATTGGGATTCGGGGTTATAATTTCATGCATAAAAATGGTGCTTTTTGTAGTTTTTAAAAATTGAGCCATTTTGATGTCCAGGGAAGGAAATTCCTGATGCCGGGGTCAGGGATTTTTGTGCTCCGGAGGTGAAATTTTTTTTTTCAATCAAATGTATAAACGGACGTCAGATTGGGATTCGGGGTTAAATTTCATGCATAAAAATGGTGCTTTTTGTAGTTTTAAAAAACTGACCCATTTTGGTGTCGAGGGAAGGAAATTCCTGATGCCGGGGTCAGGGATTTTTGTGCTCCCTAGGTGAAAAATTTTTTTTGACCCAAATGTATAAACGGAATTAAGAATGGGATTCAGGGTTAAATTTCATGCATAAAAATGGTGCTTTTTGTGGTTTTCAAAAATTGAGCCATTTTGGTGTCCAGGGAAGGAAATTCCTGATGCCGGGGTCAGGAAATTTGTGCTCCGGAGGTGAAAAATTTTTTTTGACCCAAATGTATAAACGGAATTCAGAATGAGATTCGGGGTTAAATTTCAAGCTTAAA
>NW_024099023.1:0-2568 GCF_016545835.1 Crotalus tigris
TGGGATTTGGGGTTAAATTTCCATGCTAAACATGGTGCTTTTTGTAGTTTTTAAAAATTTAGCCCTTTTGGTGTCTGGGGAAGGAAATTCCTGATGCCGGGGTCAGGGATTTTTGAGCTCCGGAGGTCAAAATTTTTTTTTGACCAAAATGTAAAAACGGATGTCAGAATGGGATTCGGGGTTAAATTTCATGCTTAAAAATGGTGCTTTTTGGCGTTTTGAAAAATTGAGCCGTTTTGGTGTCCGGGGAAGGAAATTCCTGATGCCGGGGTCAGGGATTTTTGAGCTCCGGAGGTTAAAATTTTTTTTTGACCCAAATGTAAAAACAGACGTCAGAATGGGATTCGGGGTTAAATTTCATGCTTAAAAATGGTGCTTTTTGTAGTTTTTAAAAATTTAGCCCGTTTGGTGTGTGGGGAAGGAAATTCCTGATGCCGGGGTCAGGGATTTTTGAGCTCTGGACGTGAAAATTTTTTTTTGACCGAAATGTAAAAACGGATGTCAGAATGGGATTCGGGGTTAAATTTCATGCTTAAAAATGGTGCTTTTTGTAGTTTTTAAAAATTTATACCTTTTGGTGTCTGTGGAAGGAAATTCCTGATGCCGGGGTCAGGGATTTTTGAGCTCTGGAGGTGAAAATTTTTTTTTGACCGAAATGTAAAAACGGATGTCAGAATGGTATTTGGGATTAAATTTCATGCTTAAAAATGGTGCCTTTTGTAGTTTTTAAAAAATTAGACCCTTTGGTGTCTGTGGAAGGAAATTTCTGATGCCGGGGTCAGGGATTTTTGAGCTCCGGAGGTCATAATTTTTTTTTGACCCAAAAGTAAAAACAGACGTCAGAATTGGATTCGGGGTTAAATTTCATGCTTAAAAATGGTGCTTTTTGTAGTTTTTTAAAATTTAGCCCTTTTGGTGTCTGGGGAAGGAAATTCCTGATGCCGGGGTCAGGGATTTTTGAGCTCTGGACGTGAAAATTTTTTTTTGACTGAAATGTAAAAACGGATGTCAGAATGGGATTCGGGGTTAAATTTCATGCTTAAAAATGGTGCCTTTTGTAGTTTTTAAAAATTTAGACCCTTTGGTGTCTTTGGAAGGAAATTCCTGATGCCGGGGTCATGGATTTTTGAGCTCTGGAGGTGAAAAAATTTTTTTGACCGAAATGTAAAAACGGATGTCAGAATGGGATTTGGGGTTAAATTTCATGCTTAAACATGGTGCTTTTTGTAGTTTTTAAAAATTTAGCCCTTTTCGTGTCTGGGGAAGGAAATTCCTGATGCCGGGGTCAGGGATTTTTGAGCTCTGGAGGTGAAAAAATTTTTTTGACCAAAATGTAAGAACGGATGTCAGAATGGGATTGGGGGTTAAATTTCATGCTTAAAAATGGTGCTTTTTGTAGTTTTTAAAAATTTAGACCTTTTGGTGTCTGTGGAAGGAAATTCCTGATGCCGGGGTCAGGGATTTTTGAGCTCTGGAGGTGAATATTTTTTTTTGACCGAAATGTAAAAATGGATGTCAGAATGGGATTCGGGGTTAAATTTCATGCTTAAAAATGGTGCTTTTTGTAGTTTTTAAAAATTTAGCCCTTTTGGTGTCTGGGGAAGGAAATTCCTGATGCCGGGGTCAGGGATTTTAGAGCTCTGGAGGTGAAAATTTTTTTCTACCGAAATGTAAAAACGGATGTCAGAATGGGATTCGGGGTTAAATTTCATACTTAAAAATGGTGCTTTTTGGCGTTTTGAAAAATTGAGCCGTTTTGGTGTCCGGGGAAGGAAATTCCTGATGCCGGGGTCAGGGATTTTTGAGCTCCGGAGGTCAAAATTTTTTTTTACCCAAAAGTAAAAACAGACGTCAGAATGGGATTCGGGTAATTTCATGCTTAAAAATGGTGCTTTTTTGTGTTTTTTAAAAATTTCCCTTGTTGGTGTCTATGGGAGGAATTCCTGATGGCCGGGGTCAGGATTTTTGATCTCCTGTAGTGAAAAATTTTTTTTGACCAAAATTAAACAACGGCTTTCAGGATGTGATTTGGGTTAAATTTCATGCTTAAAATGGTGCTTTTGTAGTTTTTAAAAATTTAGCCTCTTTGGTGCTGGGAAGAAATTCCTGATGCTGGGTGCATGGATTTTGTATGCTCCGATAGGGTCAAAATTTTTTTTTGACCAAAATGTAAAAACGGATGTCAGAATGGGATTCGGGGTTAAATTTCATACTTAAAAATGGTGCTTTTTGGGGTTTTGAAAAATTTAGCCGTTTTGGTTTCAGGGGAAGGAAATTCCTGATGCCGGGGTCAGGGATTTTTGAGCTCTGGAGGTGAAAAAATTTTTTTGACCGAAATGTAAAAACGGATGTCAGAATGGGATTTGGGGTTAAATTTCATGCTTAAAAATGGTGCTTTTTGTAGTTTTTAAAAATTTAGCCCTTTTTGTGTCTGGGGAAGGAAATTCCTGATGCTGGGGGTCAGGGATTTTTGAGCTCCGACGGTCAAAATTTTTTTTTGACCCAAATGTCAAAACGGATAGTCATGACTGTGTATTCGTCGGGTTAAATTTCATGCTAAAAAGGTGC
>NW_024099025.1:0-14853 GCF_016545835.1 Crotalus tigris
AATTTTTTTTTGACCAAAATATAAAAACGGACGTCAGAATGGGATTCGGGGTTAAATTTCATGCTTAAAAATGGTGCTTTTTGTAGTTTTTAAAAATTGAGCCATTTAGGTATCTGGGGAAGGAAATTCCTGATGCCGGCCGGGGTCAGGGATTTTTGAGCTCCGGGGGTGAAAATTTTTTTTTGACCCAAATGTAAAAATGGACGTCAGAAGGGGATTCGGGCTTAAATTTCATGCTTAAAAATGGTACCTTTTGTAATTTTAATAAATTGAGCCCTTTTGGTGTCTGGGGAAGGAAATTCCTGATGCCGGGGTCAGGGATTTTTGAGCTCCGGAGGTGAATTTTTTTTTTTGACCGAAATGTAAAAATGGACATCAGAATGGGATTCAGGGTTAAATTTCATGCTTAAAAATGGTGCTTTTTGTAGTTTTTAAAAATTGAGCCATTTAGGTGTCTGGGGAAGGAAATTCCTGATGCCGGCCAGGGTCAGGGATTTTTGAGCTCCGGGGGTGAAAATTTTTTTTTGACCCAAATGTAAAAATGGACGTCAGAATGGGATTTGGGCTAAAATTTCATGCTTAAAAATGGTACCTTTTGTAGTTTTAATAAATTGAGCCCTTTTGGTGTCTGGGGAAGGAAATTCCTGATGCCGGGGACAGGGATTTTTGAGCTCCGGGGGTGAAAATTTTTTTTTCACCCAAATGTAAAAACGGACGTCAGAATGGGATTCGGGGTTAAATTTCATGCTTAAAAATGGTGGTTTTTGTAGTTTTTAAAAATCGAGCCCTTTTGATGTCTGGGGAAGGAAATTCCTGATGCCGGGGTCAGGGATTTTTGAGCTCCAGAGGTGAAAACTTTTTTTTGACCCAAATGTAAAAATGGATGTCAGAATGAAATTCGGGGTTAAATTTCATGCTTAAAAATGGTGCTTTTTGAAGTTTTCAAAAATTGAGCCCTTTTGGTGTCTGGGGAAGTAAATTCCTGATGCCGGGGTCAGGGATTTTTGAGCTCCAGAGGTGAATTTTTTTTTTTGACGCAAATATAAAAACGGACGTCAGAATGGGATTCGGGGTTAAATTTCATGCTTAAAATGGTGCTTTTGTAGTTTTTAAAAATCGAGCCCTTTTGTTGTCTGGGGAAGGAAATTCCTGATGCCGGGGTCAGGGATTTTTGAGCTCCGGAGGTGAATTTTTTTTTTTGACCCAAATGTAAAAATGGACATCAGAATGGGATTCAGGGTTAAATTTCATGCTTAAAAATGGTGCTTTTTGTAGTTTTTAAAAATTGAGCCATTTAGGTGTCTGGGGAAGGAAATTCCTGATGCCGGCCGGGGTCAGGGATTTTTGAGCTCCGGGGTTGAAAATTTTTTTTTGACCCAAATGTAAAAATGGACGTCAGAAGGGGATTCGGGCTTAAATTTCATGCTTAAAAATGGTACCTTTTGTAATTTTAATAAAGTGAGCCCTTTTGGTGTCTGGGGAAGGAAATTCCTGATGCCGGGGTCAGGGATTTTTGAGCTCCGGAGGTGAAAAACTTTTTTTGACCCAAATGTAAAAATGGACGTCAGAATGGGATTCGGGGTTAAATTTCATGCTTAAAAATGGTACTTTTTGTAGTTTTAATAAATTGAGCCCTTTTGGTGTCTGGGGAAGGAAATTCCTGATGCCGGGGTCAGGGATTTTTGTGGTCCGGAGGTGAAATTTTTTTTTTGACCAAAATATAAAAACGGACGTCAGAGTGGGATTCGGGGTTAAATTTAATGCTTAAAATGGTGCTTTTGTAGTTTTTAAAAATCGAGCCCTTTTGGTGTCTGGGGAAGGAAATTCCTGATGCGGGGGTCAGGGATTTTTGAGCTCCAGAGGTGAAAATTTTTTTTTGACCCAAATGTAAAAATGGACTCGAAGGGATTCGGCCTTAATTTCATGCTTAAAAGGTACCTTTTGTATTTTTAATAAATTGAGCCCTTTTGGTGTCTGGGAAAGAATTCCTGATGCCGGGTCCAGGGATTTTTTGAGCATCCGGAGGTGAAAAAACGTTTTTGACCCAAAGTAAAAATGGACGTCAGAATGGGATTCGGGGTTAAATTTCATGCTTAAAAATGGTGCTTTTGTAGTTTTTAAAAATTGAGCCCTTTAGGTGTCTGGGGAAGGAAATTCCTGATGCCGGGGTCAGGGATTTTTGAGCTCCAGAGGTGAAAACTTTTTTTTGACCCAAATGTAAAAATGGATGTCAGAATGAAATTCGGGGTTAAATTTCATGCTTAAAAATGGTGCTTTTTGAAGTTTTCAAAAATGAGCCCGTTTTTGTGTTCTGGTAAGGAAAATTCCTGATGGCCGGGACATGGTATTTTTGAGCTCCGGGGGTGAAAATTTTTTTTTCACCCAAATGTAAAAACGGACGTCAGAATGGGATTCGGGGTTAAATTTCATGCTTAAAAATGGTGGTTTTTGTAGTTTTTAAAAATCGAGCCCTTTTGATGTCTGGGGAAGGAAATTCCTGATGCCGGGGTCAGGGATTTTTGAGCTCCAGAGGTGAAAACTTTTTTTTGACCCAAATGTAAAAATGGATGTCAGAATGAAATTCGGGGTTAAATTTCATGCTTAAAAATGGTGCTTTTTGAAGTTTTCAAAAATTGAGCCCTTTTGGTGTCTGGGGAAGGAAATTCCTGATGCCGGGGTCAGGGATTTTTGAGCTCCAGAGGTGAATTTTTTTTTTTGACGCAAATATAAAAACGGACGTCAGAATGGGATTCGGGGTTAAATTTCATGCTTAAAAATGGTGCTTTTGTAGTTTTTAAAAATTGAGCCCTTTTGGTGTCTGGGGAAGGAAATTCCTGATGCCGGGGTAAGGGATTTTTGAGCTCCGGAGGTGAATTTTTTTTTTCACCCAAATATAAAAACGGACGTCAGAATGGGATTCAGGGTTAAATTTCATGCTTAAAAATGGTGCTTTTTGTAGTTTTTAAAAATTGAGCCCTTTTGGTGTCTGGGGAAGGAAATTCCTGATGCCGGGGTCAGGGATTTTTGAGCTCCGGAGGTGAAAATTTTTTTTCACCCAAATGTAAAATGGACGTCAGAATAAGATTCGGGGTTAAATTTCATGCTTAAAAATGGTGCTTTTTGTAGTTTTTTAAAATTGAGCCATTTTGGTGTCCAGGGAAGGAAAGTCCTGATGCCGGGGTCAGGGAGTTTTTTACTCCAGAGGTGAAAATTTTTGTTTGACCCAAATGTAGAAACCGACATCAGAATGGGATTTGGGGTTAAATTTCATGCTTAAAAATTGTGCTTTTTTTAGTTTTTTAAAATTGAGCCATTTTGGTGTCCAGGGAAGGAAATTCCTGATGCCGGGGTCAGGGATTTTTGTGCTCCGGAGGTGGAAAATTTTTTTTGACCCAAATGTAAAAATGGACATCAGAATTGGATTCGGGGTTAAATTTCATGCTTAAAAATGGTGCTTTATGTAGTTTTTAAAAATTGAGCCGTTTTGGTGTCTGGGGAAGGAAATTCCTGATTCCGGCCGGGGTCGTGGATTTTTGTATCTCCGGGTGTGAAAATTTTTTTTTGACCCAAAGGTAAAATGGACGTCAGAAGTGGATTCGGGCTTAAATTTCATGCTTAAAAATGGTAGCCTTTTTGTAATTTCATAAATTGCGCCCTTTTGGTGTCTGGGGAAGGAAATTCCTGATTCCCGGGGTCAGGGATTTTTGAGCTCTGGTGGTGAAATTTTTTTTTCGACCCAAATATAAAAACGGACATCAGAATGGGATTCGGGTTAAATTTCATGCTTAAAAATGGTGCTTTTTATAGTTTTTAAAAATTGAGCCGTTTTGGTGTCTGGGGAAGGAAATTCCTGATGCCGGGGTCAGGGATTTTGAGCTCCGGAGGTGAAAGTTTTTTTTTGACCCAAATGTAAAAACGGACGTCAGAATGGGATTTGGGGTTAAATTTCATGCTTAAAAATGGTGCTTTTTGTAGTTTTTAAAAATCGAGCCCTTTTGGTGTCTGGGGAAGGAAATTCCTGATGCCGGGGTCAGGGATTTTTGAGCTCCGGAGGTGAAAATTTTTTTTCACCCAAATGTAAAATGGACGTCAGAATAAGATTCGGGGTTAAATTTCATTCTTAAAAATGGTGCTTTTTGTAGTTTTTAAAAATCTCGACCTTTTGGTTTCTGGGGAAGTAAATTCCTGGTGCCGGGATTAGGGATTTTTGAGCTCCTGAAGTGAAAGTTTTTTTTTGACCCAAATGTAAAAACGGATGTCAGAATGGGATTTGGGGTTAAATTTCATGCTTAAAAATGGTGCTTTTTGTAGTTTTTAAAAATTGAGCCATTTTGGTCTCTGGGGAAGGAAATTCCTGATTCCCGGGTTCAGGGATTTTTTTGAGTCTGGTGGTGACAATTTTTTTTGACCCAAATGTAAAAACGGACGCCAGAATGGGATTTGGTGTTAAATTTCATGTTTAAAAATGGTGGTTTTTGTAGTTTTTAAAAATTGAGCCCTTTTGGTGTCTGAGGAAGGAAATTCCTGATGCCGGGGTCAGGGATTTTTGAGCTCAGGAGGTGAAATTTTTTTTTTGACCCAAATGTAAAAATGGACGTCAGAATGGGATTCAGGTTTATATTTCATGCTTAAAAATGGTGATTTTTGTAGTTTTTAAAAATTGAGCCCTTTTGGTGTCTGGGGAAGGAAATTCCTGATTCCCGGGGTCAGGGATTTTTGAGCTCCGGAGGTGAAAGTTTTTTTTTGACCCAAACGTAAAAACGGACGTCAGAATGGGATTCGGGGTTAAATTTCATGCTTAAATATGGTGCTTTTTGTAGTTTTTAAAAATCGAGCCCTTTTGGTGTCTGGGGAAGGAAATTCCTGATGCCGGGGTCAGGGATTTTTGAGCTCCGGAGGTGAAAATTTTTTTTCACCCAAATGTAAAACGGACGTCAGAATAAGATTCGGGGTTAAACTTCATGATTAAAAATGGTGCTTTTTGTAGTTTTTAAAAATCTCGACCTTTTGGTGTCTGGGGAAGGAAATTCCTGATGCCGGGGTCAGGGATTTTTGAGCTCCGGAGGTGAAAGGTTTTTTTTGACCCAAATGTAAAAACGGACGTCAGAATGGGATTTGGTGTTAAATTTCATGCTTAAAAATGGTGCTTTTTGTAGTTTTTAAAAATTGAGCCCTTTTGGTGTCTGGGGAAGGAAATTCCTGATGCCGGTGTCAGGGATTTTTGAGCTCTAGTGGTGAAAATTTTTTTTTAACCCAAATATAAAAACGGACATCAGAATGGGATTCAAGTTTAAATTTCATGCTTAAAAATGGTGCTTTTTGTAGTTTTTAAAAATCGAGCCATTTTGGTGTCTGGGGACGGAAATTCCTGATGCCGGGGTCAGGGATTTTTGAGCTCCGGAGGTGAAAGTTTTTTTTTGACCCAAATGTAAAAACGGACGTCAGAATGGGATTTGGGGTTAAATTTCATGCTTAAAAATGGTGCTTTTTGTAGTTTTTAAAAATTGAGCCCTTTTGGTGTCTGGGGAAGGAAATTCCTGATGCCGGTGTCAGGGATTTTGAGCTCTGGTGTGAAATTTTTTTTTTCGACCCATATATAAACGGACATCAGAATGGGATTCGGTTAAATTTTCATGCTAAAAATGGTGCTTTTTATAGTTTTTTAAAAATTGAGCCGTTTTGGTGTCTGGGGAAGGAAATTCCTGATGCCGGTGGGGGGGTTCCCCCCCGGGGGTGGGGGGTCAGGGATTTTTGAGCTCCAGAGGTGAAAATTTTTTTTTGACCCAAATGTAAAAATGGACGTCAGAATAGGATTCGAGTTTAAATTTCATGCTTAAAAATGGTACTTTTTGTAGTTTTAATAAATTGAGCCATTTTGGTTTCTGGCGAAGGAAATTCCTGATGCCGGGATTAGGGATTTTTGAGCTCCGGAGGGTGAAAATTTTTTTTTCACCCAAATGTAAATGGACGTCAGAATAGATTCGGGTTCATTTCATTCTTAAATGGTGCCTTTTTGTAGTTTTTAAAATCTCGACTTTTGGTTTTCTGGGGAAGTAATTCCTGGTGCCGGGATTGGATTTTTGAGCTCCTGAAGTGAAAGTTTTTTTTTGACCAAATGTAAACACGGATGTCAGAATGGGATTTGGGGTTAATGTCATGCTTACAACAATGGTGCTTTTTGTAGTTTTTAAAAATTGATCCATTTTGGTCTCTGTGGAGGCAAATTCCTGATTCCTGGGTCAGGGATTTTTGAGCTCTGGTGGTGAAAATTTTTTTCCGACCAAATATAAAAAACGACATCAGAATTGGGATTCGGGGTTAATTTCGCTTAAAAATGGTGCTTTTTTGTAGTTTTTTAAATCGAGCCCTTTTGGTGTCTGGAGAAGGAAATTCCTGATGCCGGGGTCAGGGATTTTTGAGGTCTGGTGGTGAAAATTTTTTTTCGACCCAAATATAATAACGGACATCAGAATGGGATTCGGGTTAAATTTCATCCTTAAAAATTGTGCTTTTTATAGTTTTTAAAAATTGAGCCGTTTTGGTGTCTGGGGAAGGAAATTCCTGATGCCGGGGTCAGGGATTTTTGAGCTCCGGAGTTGAAAGGTTTTTTTTGACCCAAATGTAAAAACAGACGTCAGAATGGGATTTGGGGTTAAATTTCATGCTTAAAAATGGTGCTTTTTGTAGTTTTTAAAAATCGAGCCCTTTTGGTGTCTGGGGAAGGAAATTCCTGATGCCGGGGTCAGGGATTTTTGAGCTCCGGAGGTGAAAAATTTTTTTTTCACCCAAATGTAAAAACGGACGTCAGAATGGGATTCGGGGTTAAATTTCATGCTTAAAATGGTGCTTTTTATAGTTTTTAAAAATTGAGACCTTTTGGTGTCTGGGGAAGGAAATTCCTGATGCTGGGGTCAGGGATTTTTTTGCTCCGGAGGTGAAAGTTTTTTTTGACCCAAACGTAAAAACGGACGTCAGAATGGGATTTGGGGTTAAATTTCATGCTTAAAAATGGTGCTTTTTGTAGTTTTTAAAAATTGAGCCATTTTGGTCTCTGGGGAAGGAAATTCCTGATTCCCGGGGTCAGGGATTTTTGAGCTCTGGTGGTGAAAATTTTTTTTCGACCCAAATATAAAAACGGACATCAGAATGGGATTCGGGTTAAATTTCATGCTTAAAAATGGTGCTTTTTGTAGTTTTTAAAAATTGAGCCGTTTTGGTGTCTGGGGAAGGAAATTCCTGATGCCGGGGTCAGGGATTTTTGAGCTCTGGTGGTGAAAATTTTTTTCCGACCCAAATATAAAAACGGACATCAGAATGGGATTCGGGTTAAATTTCATGCTTAAAAATGGTGCTTTTAATAGTTTTTAAAAATTGAGCCGTTTTGGTGTCTGGGGAAGGAAATTCCTGATGCCGGGGTCAGGGATTTTTGAGCTCCGGAGGTGAAAGTTTTTTTTGACCCAAATGTAAAAACGGACGTCAGAATGGGATTCGGGGTTAAATTTCATGCTTAAAAATGGTGCTTTTTGTAGTTTTTAAAAATTTAGCCCTTTTGGTTTCTGGGGAAGGAAATTCCTGATGCCGGGGTCAGGGATTTTTGAGCTCCGGAGGTCAAAATTTTTTTTTGACCAAAATGTAAAAACAGATGTCAGAATGGGATTCGGGGTTAAATTTCATGCTTAAAAATGGTGCTTTTTGTAGTTTTTAAAAATCGAGCCCTTTTGGTGTCTGGGGAAGGAAATTCCTGATGCCGGGGTCAGGGATTTTTGAGCTCCGGAGGTGAAAATTTTTTTTCACCCAAATGTAAAACGGACGTCAGAATAAGATTCGGGGTTAAACTTCATGATTAAAAATGGTGCTTTTTGTAGTTTTTAAAAATCTCGACCTTTTGGTGTCTGGGGAAGGAAATTCCTGATGCCGGGGTCAGGGATTTTTGAGCTCCGGAGGTGAAAGTTTTTTTTGACCCAAATGTAAAAACGGACGTCAGAATGGGATTTGGGGTTAAATTTCATGCTTAAAAATGGTGCTTTTTGTAGTTTTTAAAAATCGAGCCCTTTTGGTGTCTGGGGAAGGAAATTCCTGATGCCGGGGTCAGGGATTTTTGAGCTCTGGTGGTGAAAATTTTTTTTTAACCCAAATATAAAAACGGACATCAGAATGGGATTCAAGTTTAAATTTCATGCTTAAAAATGGTGCTTTTTGTAGTTTTTAAAAATCGAGCCATTTTGGTGTCTTGGGAAGGAAATTCCTGATGCCGGGGTCAGGGATTTTTTTGCTCCGGAGGTGAAAGTTTTTTTTGACCCAAATTTAAAAACGGACGTCAGAATGGGATTTGGGGTTAAATTTCATGCTTAAAAATGGTGCTTTTTGTAGTTTTTAAAAATTGAGCCATTTTGGTGTCTGGGGAAGGAAATTCCTGATTCCCGGGGTCAGGGATTTTTGAGCTCTGGTGGTGAAATTTTTTTTTCGACCCAAATATAAAAACGGACATCAGAATGGGATTCGGGTTAAATTTCATGCTTAAAAATGGTGCTTTTTATAGTTTTTAAAAATTGAGCCGTTTTGGTGTCTGGGGAAGGAAATTCCTGATGCCGGGGTCAGGGATTTTGAGCTCCGGAGGTCAAAGTTTTTTTTTGACCCAAATGTAAAAACGACGTCAGAATGGGATTTGGGGTTAAATTTCATGCTTAAAAATGGTGCTTTTTGTAGTTTTTAAAAATCGAGCCCTTTTGGTGTCTGGGGAAGGAAATTCCTGATGCCGGGGTCAGGGATTTTTGAGCTCCGGAGGTGAAAATTTTTTTTCACCCAAATGTAAAATGGACGTCAGAATAAGATTCGGGGTTAAATTTCATTCTTAAAAATGGTGCTTTTTGTAGTTTTTAAAAATCTCGACCTTTTGGTTTCTGGGGAAGTAAATTCCTGGTGCCGGGATTAGGGATTTTTGAGCTCCTGAAGTGAAAGTTTTTTTTTGACCCAAATGTAAAAACGGATGTCAGAATGGGATTTGGGGTTAAATTTCATGCTTAAAAATGGTGCTTTTTGTAGTTTTTAAAAATTGAGCCATTTTGGTCTCTGGGGAAGGAAATTCCTGATTCCCGGGGTCAGGGATTTTTGAGCTCTGGTGGTGAAAATTTTTTTCCGACCCAAATATAAAAACGGACATCAGAATGGGATTCGGGGTTAAATTTCATGCTTAAAAATGGTGCTTTTTGTAGTTTTTAAAAATCGAGCCCTTTTGGTGTCTGGGGAAGGAAATTCCTGATGCCGGGGTCAGGGATTTTTGAGCTCTGGTGGTGAAAATTTTTTTTCGACCCAAATGTAAAAACGGACGTCAGAATGGGATTTGGGGTTAAATTTCATGCTTTAAAATGGTGCTTTTTGTAGTTTTTAAAAATTGAGCCCTTTTGGTGTCTGGGGAAGGAAATTCCTGATTCCTGGGGTCAGGGATTTTTGAGCTCCGGAGGTCAAAGTTTTTTTTTGACCCAAATGTAAAAACGGACGTCAGAATGGGATTCGGGGTTAAATTTCATGCTTAAAAATGGTGCTTTTTTTAGTTTTTAAAAATCGAGCCCTTTTGGTGTCTGGGGAAGGAAATTCCTGATGTCGGGGTCAGGGATTTTTGAGCTCCGGAGGTGAAAATTTTTTTTCACCCAAATGTAAAACGGACGTCAGAATAAGATTCGGGGTTAAATTTCATGATTAAAAATGGTGGTTTTTGTAGTTTTTAAAAATCTCGACCTTTTGGTGTCTGGGGAAGGAAATTCCTGATGCCGGGGTCAGGGATTTTTGAGCTCCGGAGGTGAAAGGTTTTTTTTGACCCAAATGTAAAAACGGACGTCAGAATGGGATTTGGGGTTAAATTTCATGCTTAAAAATGGTGCTTTTTGTAGTTTTTAAAAATCGAGCCCTTTTGGTGTCTGGGGAAGGAAATTCCTGATGCCGGGGTCAGGGATTTTTGAGCTCTGGTGGTGAAAATTTTTTTTTAACCCAAATATAAAAACGGACATCAGAATGGGATTCACGTTTAAATTTCATGCTTAAAAATGGTGCTTTTTGTAGTTTTTAAAAATCGAGCCATTTTGGTGTCTGGGGAAGGAAATTCCTGATGCCGGGGTCAGGGATTTTTTTGCTCCGGAGGTGAAAGTTTTTTTTTTTTGACCCAAATGTAAAAACAGACGTCAAATGGGATTTGGGTTAATTTCATGCTTTAAAATGTGCTTTTTGTAGTTTTTAAATTGACCATTGTTGGTGGCTGGGGAAGGAAATTCCTATTCCCGGGTCAGGGATTTTGTGGAGCTCTGGTGGTGAATTTTTTTTTTTTCGACCCAAATATAAAAACGGACATCAGAATGGGATTCGGGTTAAATTTCATGCTTAAAAATGGTGCTTTTTATAGTTTTTAAAAATTGAGCCGTTTTGGTGTCTGGGGAAGGAAATTCCTGATGCCGGGGTCAGGGATTTTGAGCTCCGGAGGTGAAAGTTTTTTTTTGACCCAAATGTAAAAACGGACGTCAGAATGGGATTTGGGGTTAAATTTCATGCTTAAAAATGGTGCTTTTTGTAGTTTTTAAAAATTGAGCCCTTTTGGTGTCTGGGGAAGGAAATTCCTGATGCCGGGGTCAGGGATTTTTGAGCTCCGGAGGTGAAAATTTTTTTTCACCCAAATGTAAAATGGACGTCAGAATAAGATTCGGGGTTAAATTTCATTCTTAAAAATGGTGCTTTTTGTAGTTTTTAAAAATCTCGACCTTTTGGTTTCTGGGGAAGTAAATTCCTGGTGCCGGGATTAGGGATTTTTGAGCTCCTGAAGTGAAAGTTTTTTTTTGACCCAAATGTAAAAACGGATGTCAGAATGGGATTTGGGGTTAAATTTCATGCTTAAAAATGGTGCTTTTTGTAGTTTTTAAAAATTGAGCCATTTTGGTCTCTGGGGAAGGAAATTCCTGATTCCCGGGGTCAGGGATTTTTGAGCTCTGGTGGTGAAAATTTTTTTCCGACCCAAATATAAAAACGGACATCAGAATGGGATTCGGGGTTAAATTTCATGCTTAAAAATGGTGCTTTTTGTAGTTTTTAAAAATCGAGCCCTTTTGGGTGTCTGGGGAAGGAATTCCTGATGCCGGGGTCAGGGATTTTTGAGCTCTGGTGGTGAAAAAATTTTTTTTTTTCGGGGACCCAAATGTAAAACGGACAGGCGAATGGGATTCGGGGTTAAATTTCATGCTTAAAAATGGTGCTTTTTGTACTTTTTAAAAATTGAGCCATTTTGGTGTCTGGGTAAGGAAAATCCTGATGCCGGGGTCAGGGATTTTTGTGCTCCGGAGGTGAAAGTTTTTTTTGACCCAAATGTAAAAACGGACATCAGAATTGGATACGAGGTTAAATTTCATGCTTAAAAATGGTGCTTTTTGTACTTCTTAAAAATTGAGCCATTTTGCTGTCCGGGGAAGGAAATTCCTGATGCCGGGGTAGGGATTTTTGAGCTCCGGGAGGTGAAATTTTTTTTCACCCCACAATGAAAAACGGACGTCAGAATGGGATTCAGGGTTAAATTTCATGCTTAAAAATGGTGCTTTTTGTAGTTTTTAAAAATTTAGCCCTTTTGGTGTCTGGGGAAGGAAATTCCTGACGCCGGGGTCAGGGATTTTTGAGCTCTGGAGTTGAAAATTTTTTTTGATCCAAATATAAAAACAGAAGTCAGAATGGGGTTCGGGGTTAAATTTCATGCTTAAAAATGGTGCTTTTTGTAGTTTTTAAAAATTGAGCCATTTTGGTCTCTGGGGAAGGAAATTCCTGAGTCCCGGGGTCAGGGATTTTTGAGCTCTGGTGGTGAAAATTTTTTTTCGACCCAAATATAAAAACGGACATCAGAATGGGATTCGGGTTAAATTTCATGCTTAAAAATGGTGCTTTTTGTAGTTTTTAAAAATTGAGCCATTTTGGTCTCTGGGGAAGGAAATTCCTGATTCCCGGGGTCAGGGATTTTTGAGCTCTGGTGGTGAAAATTTTTTCCGACCAAATTAAAAACGGACATCAAATGGGATTCGGGTTAAATTTCATGCTTAAAAATGTGCTTTTAATAGTTTTTTAAAAATTGAGGTAGCCGTTTTGGTGTCTGGGAAGGAAATTCCTGATGCCGGGGTCAGGGGATTTTTTTGCTCCGGAGGTGAAAGTTTTTTTTGACCCAAATGTAAAAACAGACGTCAGAATGGGATTTGGGGTTAAATTTCATGCTTAAAAATGGTGCTTTTTGTAGTTTTTAAAAATTGAGCCATTTTGGTGTCTGGGGAAGGAAATTCCTGATTCCCGGGGTCAGGGATTTTTGAGCTCCGGAGGTGAAAGTTTTTTTTGACCCAAATGTAAAAACGGACGTCAGAATGGGATTCGGGGTTAAATTTCATGCTTAAAAATGGTGCTTTTTGTAGTTTTTAAAAATCGAGCCCTTTTGGTGTCTGGGGAAGGAAATTCCTGATGCCGGGGTCAGGGATTTTTGAGCTCCGGAGGTGAAAATTTTTTTTCACCCAAATGTAAAATGGACGTCAGAATAAGATTCGGGGTTAAATTTCATTCTTAAAAATGGTGCTTTTTGTAGTTTTTAAAAATCTCGACCTTTTGGTTTCTGGGGAAGTAAATTCCTGATGCCGGGATTAGGGATTTTTGAGCTCCGGAAGTGAAAGTTTTTTTTTGACCCAAATGTAAAAACGGATGTCAGAATGGGATTTGGGGTTAAATTTCATGCTTAAAAATGGTGTTTTTTGTAGTTTTTAAAAATTGAGCCATTTTGGTGTCTGGGGAAGGAAATTCCTGATTCCCGGGGTCAGGGATTTTTGAGCTCCGGAGGTGAAAGTTTTTTTTTGACCCAAATGTAAAAACGGATGTCAGAATGGGATTCAGGTTTAAATTTCATGCTTAAAAATGGTGCTTTTTCTAGTTTTTAAAAATGGAGCCCTTTTGGTGTCTGGGGAAGGAAATTCTTGATGCCGGGGTCAGGGATTTTTGAGCTCCGGAGGTGAAAATTTTTTTTCACCCAAATGTAAAACGGACGTCAGAATAAGATTCGGGTTTAAATTTCATTCTTAAAAATGGTGCTTTTTGTAGTTTTTAAAAATCTCGACCTTTTGGTTTCTGGGGAAGTAAATTCCTGATGCCGGGATTAGGGATTTTTGAGCTCCGGAGGTGAAAATTTTTTTTTCACCCAAATGTAAAAACGGATGTCAGAATGGGATTCGGGGTTAAATTTCATGCTTAAAATGGTGCTTTTTATAGTTTTTAAAAATTGAGACCTTTTGGTGTCTGGGGAAGGAAATTCCTGATGCCGGGGTCAGGGATTTTTGAGCTCCGGAGGTGAAAATTTTTTTTCACCCAAATGTAAAACGGACGTCAGAAGGGGATGTTGGGTTAATTTCATGCGTAAAAATGGTGCTATTTTGTATTTTTTCAAAATTGAGCCATTTTGGTGTCCAGGGAAGGAAATTCCTGCTGCCGGGGTCGGGGATTTTTGTGCTCCGGAGGTGAAATTTTTTTTTTCAACCAAATGTATAAACGGACGTCAGATTGGGATTCGGGGTTAAATTTCATGCATAAAAATGGTGCTTTTTGTAGTTTTTAAAAATTGAGCCATTTTGGTGTCCAGGGAAGGAAATTCCTGATGCGGGGTCAGGGATTTTTGTGCTCCGGAGGTGAAATTTTTTTTTGACCCAAATGTATAAACGGACGTCAGATTGGGATTCGGGGTTAAATTTCATGCATAAAAATGGTGCTTTTTGTAGTTTTTAAAAATTGAGACCTGTTTGGTGTCTGGGGAAGGAAATTCCTGATGCCGGGGTCAGGGATTTTTGAGCTCTGGAGGTGAAAGTTTTTTTTTGACCCAAATGTAAAAACGGACGTCAGAATGGGATTCGGGGTTAAATTTCATGCTTAAAAATGGTGCTTTTTGTAGTTTTTAAAAATTGAGCCATTTTGGTGTCGGGGAAGGAAATTCCTGATGCCGCGGTCAGGGATTTTTGAGCTCCAGAGGTGAAAGTTTTTTTTTGACCCAAATGTAAAAACGGACGTCAGAATGGGATTTGGGGTTAAATTTCATGCTTAAAAATGGTGTTTTTTTTTGTAGTTTTTAAAAATTGAGCCATTTTGGTGTCTGGGGAAGGAAATTCCTGATTCCCGGGGTCAGGGATTTTTGAGCTCCGGAGGTGAAAGTTTTTTTTTGACCCAAATGTAAAAACGGACGTCAGAATGGGATTCGGGGTTAAATTTCATGCTTAAAAATGGTGCTTTTTGTAGTTTTCAAAAATTGTTCCTTTTTGGTGTCTGGGGAAGGAAATTCCTGATGCTGGGGTCAGGGATTTTTGAGCTCCGGAGGTGAAAATTTTTTTTCACCCAAATGTAAAACGGACATCAGAATAAGATTCGGGGTTAAATTTCATGCTTAAAAATGGTGCTTTTTGTAGTTTTTAAAAATCGAGCCCTTTTGGTGTCTGGGGAAGGAAATTCCTGATGCCGGGATTAGGGATTTTTGAGCTCCGGAGGTGAAAATTTTTTTTTCACCCAAATGTAAAAACGGATGTCAGAATGGGATTCGGGGTTAAATTTCATGCTTAAAAAGGTGCTTTTTATAGTTTTTAAAAATTGAGACCTTTTGGTGTCTGGGGAAGGAAATTCCTGATGCCGGGGTCAGGGATTTTTGAGCTCCGGAGGTGAAAGGTATTTTTTGACCCAAATGTAAAAACGGACGTCAGAATGGGATTCGGGGTTAAATTTCATGCTTAAAAATGGTGCTTTTTGTAGTTTTTAAAAATTGAGCCCTTTTGGTGTCTGGGGAAGGAAATTCCTGATGCCGGGGTCAGGGATTTTTGAGCT
>NW_024099026.1:0-4508 GCF_016545835.1 Crotalus tigris
TTCAAATGTTAGGCCTGGGCAAATATCTCAATTGTTGGCAAATAACCAATATGTAACTGACCTCAAATACGAAAAAGACGCTTAAAATTCAGGTTCCCTACAGACTGGGGAACCTGAAAAAAATCAGGTATTCTCGAATCAGACCTTTCCTTCAAAAGTTAGGCCTGGGTCTATATCGCATTTGTTGGCAAACAGCCAATTCAGTATAAAAAGTCCAAATGTGAAACTAATCTCAAATTTGAAAAGACTACATAAAGTCAGGTTCCTCAGAGGTTGGGGAATCTGAAAAAAACATGTATTCTCCAATCCGACCTTTCTTCAAAAGCCTAGGCATATTCGCACTTGTTGGCAAATTATGAAAAGTCCAAATGTGGCACTGACCTAAATTCGAACTACAAATAAATTGTAGGGAAACTGATCTTAAATTCGAAAAGTGTGCTGACATTCAGGTTCCCTCCAGCATGGGGAACCTGAAAAATCACATATCATCGAAATGACCTTCCCTTGAAAAGTTAGGCCTGGGTCTATATCGCATTTGTTGGCAAATAGCTAATTCTCAAAGTCCAAATGTGAAACTGACCTCAAGTTCGAAAACTTCAAATAAATTAAGGTAGCCTACAGGTTGGTGAAGCAGAAAAAACATGAATTTTCCGGATCCTACCTTTCCTTCAAATGTTAGGCTTGTGCATATATCGCAATTTTTTTGGCAAAGAGCCAATAAATCATGAATTCCAAATGGGAGACTGATCTTTAACTTGAAAATGCGTTACATTCAGGTTCCCTACAGATTGTGAGCTGAAAAAAATCACGTATAATCCAATCGGACTTTTCCCTTGAAAAGTTAGGCCTTGGTCTATTTCTCATTTGTTTGGCAAACAGCTACTTCTGAAAATCCAAATTGACACTGGACCTCAAATTCGAAAAATATGCGTTTGTTCAAATTTTCTACAGGATGGTGAACCCGAAAAAAACATGTCTTTTCCGGATCCAACCTTTCCTTCAAAAGTTACGCCTGGTCATGTATCGCAGTTTTTGGCAAACAGCTAATCAATCAGAAATGTCCAAATATGAAACTAACCTCAAATTTGAAAAGTATACATGAATTCAGGTTCCTCACAGGTGTGGAAATACGAAAAAACATGAACATTCTGGATCCGACCTTTCCTTCAAATGTTAGGCCTGGGCAAATATCTCAATTGTTGGCAAATAACCAATATGTAACTGACCTCAAATATGAAAAAGACGCTTAAAATTCAGGTTCCCTACAGACTGGGGAACCTGAAAAAATCAGTATTATCGAATCAGAACCTTTCCCTTCAAAATTAGGCGTGGGTCTGATATCGCATTGTTGCAAACAGCCAATCCAGTATAAAAAGTCCAAATGTGAAACTAATCTCAAATTTGAAAAGAATACATAAATTCAGGCTCCTCAGAGGTTGGGGAATCTGAAAAAAACATGTATTCTCCAAATCCGACCTTTCCTTCAAAAACCTAGGCATATATCGCATTTTTTGGCAAATTATGAAAAGTCCAAATGTGAAACTGACCTCAAATTCGAAAACTACAAATAAATTGTAGGGAAACTGATCTTAAATTCGAAAAGTCTGCTGACATTCAGGTTCCCTCCAGGATGGGGAACCTGAAAAATCACATATAATCGAAATGACCTTCCCTTGAAAAGTTAGGCCTGGGTCTATATCGCATTTGTTGGCAAATAGCTAATTCTCAAAAGTCCAAATGTGAAACTGACGTTCGAAAACTTCAAATAAATTAAGGTAGACTACAGGTTGGTGAAGCAGAAAAAACATGAATTTTCCGGAGCCTACCGTTCCTTCATGTTAAGGCTTGGCATATATCGCAATTTTTTTGGCAAAGAGCCATAAATCATGAATTCCAAATGGATACTGTCTTAATTGACAAAGTGCGTTTACATTCAGTTTCCCTACAGATGGGGAAGCTGAATCACGTATAATCCAAATCGGACTTTTCCTTGAAAAGTTAGGCCTGGTTCTATATCTCATTTGTTGTCAAACAGCTAATTCTGAAAAGTCCAAATGTGACACTGACCTCAAATTCGGAAAATATGCATTTGTTCAAATTTTCTACAGGATGGTGAACCCGAAAAAAACATGTCTTTTCCGGATCCAACCTTTCCTTCAAAAGTTACGCCTGGTCATGTATCGCAGTTGTTGGCAAACAGCTAATCAATCAGAAATGTCCAAATATGAAACTAACCTCAATTTTGAAAAGTATACATGAATTCAGGTTCCTCACAGGTGTGGAAATATGAAAAAACACGAACAGTCTGGATCCGACCTTTCCTTCAAATGTTAGGCCTGGGCAAATATCTCAATTGTTGGCAAATAACCAATATGTAACTGACCTCAAATACGAAAAAGACGCTTAAAATTCAGGTTCCTGGGGAACCTGAAAAATCGGTATTATCTAATCAGCCTTTCCTTCAAAAGTTAGGCCTGGTCTATATCGCTTTGTTGGCAACAGCCATTCATATAAAAGTCAAATGTGAAACTAATCTCAAATTTGAAAAGAATACATAAAGTCCGTTCCTCAGTTTGGGGATTCTGAAAAAACATGTCTTCTCCAAACCGACCTTTTCCTCAAAAGCCTAGCATATACAGCCATTTTGTTGGCAAATTATGAAAAGTCCAAATGTGAAACTGACCTCAAATTCGAAAACTACAAATAAATTGTAGGGAAACTGATCTTAACTTCGAAAAGTGTGCTGACATTCAGGTTCCCTCCAGCATGGGGAACCTGAAAAATCACATATAATCGAAATGACCTTCCCTTGAAAAGTTAGGCCTGGGTCTATATCGCATTTGTTGGCAAATAGCTAATTCTCAAAAGTCAAAATGTGAGACTGACGTTCGAAAACTTCAAATAAATTAAGGTAGCCTACAGGTTGGTGAAGCAGAAAAAACATGAATTTTCCGGATCCTACCTTTCCTTCAAATGTTAGGCTTGGGCATATATCGCAATTTTTTTGGCAAAGAGCCAATAAATCATGAATCCCAAATGGGAGACTGATCTTAAATTTGAAAAGTGCGTTTACATTCAGGTTCCCTACAGGATGGGGAAGCTGAAAAATCACGTATAATCCAAATCGGACTGTTCCTTGAAAAGTTAGGCCTGGGTCTATATCTCATTTGTTGGCAAACAGCTAATTCTGAAAAGTCCAAATGTGACACTGACCTCAAATTCGGAAAATATGCATTTGTTCAAATTTTCTACAGGATGGTGAACCCGAAAAAAACATGTCTTTTCCGGATCCAACCTTTCCTTCAAAAGTTACGCCTGGTCATGTATCGCAGTTGTTGGCAAACAGCTAATCAATCAGAAATGTCCAAATATGAAACTAACCTCAAATTTGAAAAGTATACATGAATTCAGGTTCCTCACAGGTGTGGAAATAGGAAAAAACACGAACAGTCTGGATCCGACCTTTCCTTCAAATGTTAGGCCTGGGCAAATATCTCAATTGTTGGCAAATAACCAATATGTAACTGACCTCAAATACGAAAAAGACGCTTAAAATTCAGGGTCCCTACAGACTGGGGAACCTGAAAAAATCAGGTATTATCGAATCAGACCTTTCCTTCAAAAATTAGGCCTGGGTCTATATCGCATTTGTTGGCAAACAGCCAATTCAGTATAAAAAGTCCAAATGTGAAACTAATCTCAAATTTGAAAAGAATACATAAATTCAGGTTCCTCAGAGGTTGGGGACTCTGAAAAAAACATGTATTCTCCAAATCCGACCTTTCCTTCAAAAAGCCTAGGCATATATTGCATTTGTTGGCAAATTATGAAAAGTCCAAATGTGAAACTGACCTCAAATTCGAAAACTACAAATAAATTGTAGGGAAACTGATCTTAATTCAAAAAAAAATCGAAAAGGGTTCTGACATTCAGGTTCCTCCATCCACATGGGGAACCGAAAATCACATATATCGAAATGACCTTCCGTGAAAAGTTAGGCCCTGGGTCTATATCGCATTTGTGGCTAAATAGCTAATTCTCAAAAGCCTAAAATGTGAAACTGACGTTTACAAAACTTCAAATAAAATTGAAGGTGGCCTACAGGTTGTGAGCAGAACCAAACTTTGAATTTTCTCGGATTCCTACCTTCCTTCAAATGTTAGGCTTGGCATATATCGCAATTTTTTTTGGCAAGAGCAATAAAGCATGAATCCAAATGGGATAGACTGATCCTTAAATTTGAAAGTGCGTTTACATTCAGGTTCCCTACAGGATGGGGAAGCTGAAAAATCCCGTATAATCCAAATCGGACTTTTCCTTGAAAAGTTAGGCCTGGGTCTATATCTCATTTGTTGGCAAACAGCTAATTCTGAAAAGTCCAAATGTGACACTGACCTCAAATTCGGAAAATATGCATTTGTTCAAATTTTCTACAGGATGGTTAACCCGAAAAAAACATGTCTTTTCCGGATCCAACCTTTCCTTCAAAAGTTACGCCTGGTCATGTA
>NW_024099027.1:0-4633 GCF_016545835.1 Crotalus tigris
ACCATACCCAAGCACTCCGAGTACGTTGGCGATGTCCATTTTGCTCTAGGAGTTCACGGTGACGTAACCCTAACCCTAAGTGGAATTTTCCTACAATGGGATTTTCCCATGTATTTTACCAGGAAACATAGAAAGTGCACCCTAGAAAAGTCAGTGCCCTCCTAACCATACCCAAGCACTCCTAGTTTGTTGGCGATGTCCATTTTGCTCTAAGAGTTCACAGTGACGTAACACTAACCCTAAGTGGAATTTTTCTCCAATAGGATTTTCCCATGTATTTTACCAGGAAACATAGATATTGCAGCCTAGAAAAGTCAGTGCCCTCCTAACCATACCCAAGCACTCCTAGTTTGTTGGCGATGTCCATTTTGCTCTAAGAGTTCACAGTGACGTAACCCTAACCCTAAGTGGAATTTTTCTCCAATGGGATTTTCCCAAGTATTTTACCAGGAAACATATATATTGCAGCCTAGAAAGGTCAGTGCCCTCCTAACCATACCCAAGCACTCCAAGTTTGTTGGCGATGTCCATTTGGCTCTAAGAGTTCACGGTGACGTAATCCTAACCCTAAGTGGAATTATCCTCCAATGAGATATTGCAGCCTAGAAATGTCAGTGACGTCCTAACCATACCCAAGCACTCCGAGTACGTTGGCGATGTCCATTTTGCTCTAGGAGTTCACGGTGACGTAACCCTAACCCTAAGTGGAATTTTCCTACAATGGGATTTTCCCATGTATTTTACCAGGAAACATAGAAAGTGCACCCTAGAAAAGTCAGTGCGCCTATACTATAACCTACCATGCACTCATAGTTGTTGGCGGATGCCTATTTTTGCGCTAAGCAGTTCACAGTGATCGTAACCCTAACCCTAAGTGGAATTTTTCTCCAATGGGATTTTCCCATGTATTTTACCAGGAAACATAGATATTGCAGCCTAGAAAATTCAGTGCCCTCCTAACCATACCCAAGCACTCCGAGTTTGTTGGCGATGTCAATTTTGCTCTAAGATTTAACCGTGACGTATCCCTATCCCTAAGTGGAATTTTCCTCCAATGAGATTTTCCCATGTTTTTACCAAGAAACATAGATATTGCAGCCTAGAAAACTCAGTGCCCTCCTAACCATACCCAAGCACTCCGCGTTTGTTGGCGATGTCCATTTTGCTCTAGGAGTTCCCGGTGACGTAACCCTAACCCTAAGTGGAATTTTCCTCCAATGGGATTTTCCCTTGTATTTTACCAGGAAACATAGAAAGTGCACCCTAGAAAAGTCAGTGCCCTCCTAACCATACCCAAGCACTCCTAGTTTGTTGGCGATGTCCATTTTGCTCTAAGAGTTCACAGTGACGTAACACTAACCCTCAGTGGAATTTTTCTCCAATAGGATTTTCCCATGTATTTTACCAGGAAACATAGATAGGGCAGCCTCGAAAAGTAAGAGCCCTCCTAAACATACACAAGCACTCCGAGTTTTTTGGTGGTGTCCATTTTGCTCTATGAGTTCATGGTGACCTAACCCTAACCCTAAGTGGAATTTTTTACCAATTGGATTTTCCAAAGTATTTTACCAGGAAACATAGAATTGCCAAGCCTAGGAAAAGTCCGTGCCTCCTAACCCATACCCAAGCACTCCAAGTTTTGTGGGCGATGTCCATTGCTCTAAGAGTTCACCGGTGACTAATCCTAAACCTAAGTGGAATTATCTCCAATGAGAAACTATTGAAGCCTAGAAACTATAAGTGACCTCCTAACCATACCCAAGCAATCAGAGTAGTACGTTGGCCAATGTCCATTTTGCTCTAGGAGTTCACTGGTGACGGTAACCCTAATCCCTTAACCGTTGGAATTTTTTCCTACAATGGGATTTTCCCATGTATTTTACCAGGAAACATAGATATTGCAGCCTAGAAAAGTCAGTGCCCTCCTAACCATACCCATGCACTCCTAATTTGTTGGCGATGTCCATTTTGCTCTAAGAGTTCACAGTGACGTAACCCTAACCCTAAGTGGAATTTTTCTCCAATGGGATTTTCCCATGTATTTTACCAGGAAACATAGATATTGCAGCCTAGAAAATTCAGTGCCCTCCTAACCATACCCAAGCACTCCGAGTTTGTTGGTGATGTCAATTTTGCTCTAAGATTTAACGGTGACGTATCCCTATCCCTAAGTGGAATTTTCCTCCAATGAGATTTTCCCATGTATTTTACCAAGAAACATAGATATTGCAGCCTAGAAAAGTCAGTGCCCTCCTAACCATACCCAAGCACTCCTAGTTTGTTGGCGATGTCCATTTTGCTCTAAGAGTTCACAGTGACGTAACACTAACCCTAAGTGGAATTTTTCTCCAATAGGATTTTCCCATGTATTTTACCAGGAAACATAGATATTGCAGGCTAGAAAAGTCAGTGCCCTCCTAACCATACCCAAGCACTCCGAGTTCGTTGGCGATGTCCATTTTGCTCTAGGAGTTCACGGTGACGTAACCCTAACCCTAAGTGGAATTTTCCTACAATGGGATTTTCCCATGTATTTTCCCATGAAACATAGAAAGGGCAGCCTAGAAAAGTCAGTGCCCTCCTAACCATACCCATGCACTCCTAGTTTTTTGGCGATGTCCATTTTGCTCTAAGAGTTCACAGTGACGTAACCCTAACCCTAAGTGGAATTTTTCTCCAATGGGATTTTCCCATGTATTTTACCAGGAAACATAGATATTGCAGCCAAGAAAATTCAGTGCCCTCCTAACCATACCCAAGCACTCCGAGTTTGTTGGCGATGTCAATTTTGCTCTAAGATTTAACGGTGACGTATCCCTATCCCTAAGTGGAATTTTCCTCCAATGAGATTTTCCCATGTATTTTACCAAGAAACATAGATATTGCAGCCTAGAAAAGTCAGTGCCCTCCCAACCATACCCAAGCACTCCGCGTTTGTTGGCGATGTCCATTTTGCTCTAGGAGTTCCCGGTGACGTAACCCTAACCCTAAGTGGAATTTTCCTCCAATGGGATTTTCCCATGTATTTTACCAGGAAACATAGAAAGTGCACCCTAGAAAAGTCAGTGCCCTCCTAACCATACCCAAGCACTCCTAGTTTGTTGGCGATGTCCATTTTGCTCTAAGAGTTCACTGTGACGTAACACTAACCCTAAGTGGAATTTTTCTCCAATAGGATTTTCCCATGTATTTTACCAGGAAACATAGATATTGCAGCCTAGAAAAGTCAGTGCCCTCCTAACCATACCCAAGCACTCCTAGTTTGTTGGCGATGTCCATTTTGCTCTAAGAGTTCACATTGACGTAAACCTAACCCTAAGTGAAATTTTCCTCCAATGAGATTTTCCCATGTATTTTACCAGGAAACATACGTAGGGCAGCCTAGAAAAGTCAGTGCCCTCCTAACCATACCCAAGCACTCCTAGTTTGTTGGCGATGTCCATTTTGCTCTACGAGTTCACGGTGACATAACCCTAACCCTAAGTGGAATTTTCCTCCAATGGGATATTGGCAGACTAGAAAAGTCAGTGCCCTCCGAACCATACCCAAGCACTCCGAGTTTGTTGGCGATGTCCATTTTGCTCTAGGAGTTCACGGTGACGTAACCCTAACCCTAAGTCGAATTTTCCTACAATGGATTTTCCCAGGTACTTTACCAGGAAACATAGAAAGGGCAGCCGAGAAAAGTCAGTGCCCTCCTAACCATACCAGCACTCCTAATTGTGGCGATGTCCATTTTGCTTAGAGTTCACAGGACGTAACCTAACCCTAAGTGGAATTTTTCTTCCAAATGGATCCATGTATTTTACCAGGAACTAGATATGCAGACTAGAAAATTCAGTGCCCTCTAACAATACGCAATCACTCGAGTTGTTGGGATTGTCAATTTTTGCTCAAGATTTAACGGTATGATGACGTATCCCTCTCCATTAAGTGAATTTTCCTCCAATGAGATTTTACAATGTATTTAACAAGAAACAAGATATTGCAGCATAGAAAAGTCAGTGCCCTCCTAACCATACCCAAGCACTCCGAGTTCGTTGCGATGTCCATTTTGCTCTAGGAGTCTCATGCGTGACAAACCTAACCCTAAGTCAAAGGTTTCCTCCAATGGAATCTTTCCCATGTATTTTGTACCAGGAAACATAGAAAGGCACCCTAGCAAAGTCAGTGCCCTCCTAACCATACCCAAGCACTCCTAGTTTGTTGGCGATGTCCATTTTGCTCTAAGAGTTCACAGTGACGTAACACTAACCCTCAGTGGAATTTTTCTCCAATAGGATTTTCCCATGTATTTTACCAGGAAACATAGAAAGTGCACCCTAGAAAAATCAGTGCCCTCCTAACCATACCCAAGCACTCCTAGTTTGTTGGCAATGTCCATTTTGCTCTAAGAGTTCACAGTGACGTAACACTAACCCTAAGTGGAATTTTTCTCCAATAGGATTTTCCCATGTATTTTACCAGGAAACATAGATATTGCAGCCTAGAAAAGTCAGTGCCCTCCTAACCATACCCAAGCACTCCAAGTTTGTTGGCGATGTCCATTTGGCTCTAAGAGTTCACGGTGACGTAATCCTAACCCTAAGTGGAATTATCCTCCAATGAGGTATTGCAGCCTAGAAACGTCAGT
>NW_024099028.1:0-11326 GCF_016545835.1 Crotalus tigris
TGAGTTCAGTTTCACATTTTGAGTTTTCAATCTTAATTGGCTATTTGTCAATAATTGTGATATAGGCCCAGGCCTACCTTTTGAAGGAAATGTCAGATACGGAAAAAAGATTCTTTTTCGGGTTCCCCAGCCTGTGGAGAACCTGAGTATTCCAACACTTTTCAAATTTGAGGTCAGTTTCACATTTTGTGTTTTCAACCTTAATTGGCTTATTTGCCAACAATTGAGATATTGGCCCAGGCCTACCTTTTGAAGGAAAGGTCAGATACGGAAAACACATGTTTTTTCAGGTTCCCCAACCTGTGGGGAACCTGAGTATATGCATACATTTCGAATTTGAGGTCAGTTCACATTTTGAGTTTTCATGCTTAATTGGTCATGTGATATTGGCCCAGCCTACCTTTTGAAGGAAAGGTTCGATACGGAAAACACATGTTTTTTCGGATTCCCGAACCTGTGGGGAATCTGAGTATATGCATACATTTCGAATTTGAGGTCAGTTTCACATTTTGAGTTTTCATCCTTAATTGGCTTATTTGCCAACAATTGAGATATTGGCCCAGGCCTACCTTTTGAAGGAAAGGTCCGATACGGAAAACAAATGTTTTTTCGGGTTCCCCAACCTGTGGGGAACCTGAATATATGCCTACATTTGAATTTGAGGTCAGTTTCACATTTTGAGTTTTCATGCTAAATTGGCCATTTGCCAACAATTGAGATATTGGCCCAGGCCTCCCTTTTGAAGGAAAGGTCATACGGAAAACAGATGTTTTTTCGGGTTCCCCAACCTGTGGGGAATCTGAGTATATGCATACATTTCGAATTTGAGGTCAGTTTCACATTTTGAGTTTTCATGCTTAATTGGCCATTTGCCAACAATTGTGATATTGGCCCAAACCTACCTTTGTAAGGAAAGGTCAGATACGGAAAGCACATATTTTTTCGGGTTCCCCAACCAATTAAGGATGCATACTTAGTATATGCATACTTTTCAAATTTGAGGTCTGTTTCACATTTTGAGTTTTCATATTCACTTGGCACGTTGCCAACAAATGTGATACAGGCAGAGGCCTAACAGTCCCAGGCCTACCCTTTGAAGGAAAGATCGGATACGGAAAACACATGTTTTTTCGGGTTCCCCAGCTTGTGGGGACCCTGAGTATATGCATACCTTTCATATTTGAGGTTAGTTTCACATTTTGAGTATTCATGCGTATTTGCCAACAAATGCGATATAGGCTCAGGCCTAACTTTTGAAGGAAAGGTAGGATACGGAAAACACATGTTTTTGGTTTACACCAAACTGGGGGACTTGAATTACATGCATACTTTTCACAATTTGAGGTCAGTTTCACATTTAAGTTTTCTTGGCTTAATTGGCTATGTGCAAAATAATTGCGATATAGTCCCAGGGCCTACCTTTTTGAAGGAAAGGTCAGATACGGAAAAAACATTGCTTTTTCGGTTTCCCCCAAACTGTGGGGAACTTGAATACATGCATACTTTTCACATTTGAGGTCAGTTTCACATTTTGAGTTTTCATGCTTAATTGGCTATTTGCAAATAATTGCGATATAGTCCCAGGCCTACCTTTTGAAGGAAATGTCAGATACGGAAAACACATGATTTTTCGGGTTCCCCAGACTGTGGAGAACCTGAGTATATGCATACTTTTGAAATTTGAGATCAGTTTCACATTTTGAGTTTTCATGCTTAATTGGCTATTTGCCAACAAATGCGATATAGGCCCAGGCCTACCTTTTGAAGGAAAGTTCAGATACGGAAAACACATGTTTTTTCGCGTTCCCCAACCTGTGGGGAACCTGAGTATATGCATACATTTCGAATTTGAGGTCAGTTTCACATTTTGAGTTTTCACCCTTAATGAGCTTATTTGCCAACAATTGAGATATTGGCCCAGGCCTACCTTTCGAAGGAAAGGTCCGACACGGAAAACACATGTTTTTTCGGATTCCCCAACCTGTGGGGAACCTGAGTATATACCTACATTTGAATTTGAGGTCAGTTTCACATTTTGAATTTTCATGCTTAATTGGCTTATTTGCCAACAATTGTGATATTGGCCCACGCCGACCTTTTGAAGGAAAGTTCAGATACGGAAAACACATGTTTTTTCGGGTTCCCCAACCTGTTGAGATCCTGAGTATATGCCTACTTTTCAAATTTGAGGTCAGTTTCACATTTTGAGTATTCTTGATTACTTGGCTCGTTGCCCAAAAATGTGATACAAGCCCAGGCCTACCTTTTGAAGGGAAGGTCGGATACGGAAAACACATGTTTTTTAAGGTTCCCCAGCATGTGGGTAACCTGAGTACGTAAAAACTTTTTGAATTTTACGTCAGTTTCACATTTTGAGTTTTCATGCTTAACTGGGCCTATATCACAAATGTGATATAGGCCCAGGCCTACCTTTTGAAGAAAAAATCGGATACGGAAAACACATCTTTTTTCAGTTTCCCCAACCGGTGGGGAACCTGAGTATATGCATACTTTTCAAATTTGAGGTCAGTTTCACATTTTGAGTTTTCATGCTTACTTGGCTCTTGGCCAACAAATGCGAAACAGGCCCAGGCCTACCATTTGAAGGAAAGTTTGGATACGAAAAACACATGTTTTTTCGGATTCCCAACCTGTGGGGAACCTGAGTATGTGCATACATTTCGAATTTGAGGTCAGTTTCACATTTTGAGTTTTCATCCTTAATTGGCTTATTTGCCAACAATTGAGATATTGGCCCAGGCCTACCTTTTGAAGGAAAGGTCCGATACGGAAAACACATGTTTTTTCTTGTTCCCCAACCTGTGGGGAACCTCAGTATATGTATACATTTCAAATTTGAGGTCAGTTTCACATTTGGAGTTTTCCTCCTTAATTGGCTTATTTGCCAACAAATGTGATATAGGCCCAGGCCTACCTTTTCAAGAAAAGATCGGATACGGAAAACACAGCTTTTTTCGGTTTCCCCAACCTGTGGGGAACCTGAGTATATGCATACTTTTCAAATTTGAGATCAGTTTCACATTTTGAGTTTTCATTCTCACTTGGCACGTTGCCAACAAATGTGATACAGGCACAGGCCTACCTTTTGAAGGAAAGGTCCGATACGGAAAACACATGTTTTTTCGGGTTCCCCAACCTGTGGGGAACCTGAGTATATACATACATTTCGAATTTGAGGTCAGTTTCACATTTTGACTTTTCACCCTTAATTGGCTTATTTGCCAACAATTGAGATATTGGCCCAGGCCTACCTTTTGAAGGAAAGGTCAGATACGGAAAGCACGTTTTTTCGGGTTCCCTAACCTGTGGGGAACCTGAGTATATGCATACATTTCGAATTTGAGGTCAGTTTCACATTTTGAGTTTTCATGCTTAATTGGCTTATTTGCCAACAATTGTGATATTAGCGCAGGCCTACCTTTTGAAGGAAAGGTCAGATACGGACAACACATGTTTTTTCGGGTTCCCCAATCTGTGGGCAACCTGAGTATATGCATACATTGCGAATTTGAGGTCAGTTTCACATTTTGAGTTTTCATGCTTAATTGGCCATTTGCCAACAATTGTGATACTGGCCCAGGCCTACCTTTTGATGGAAAGGTCAGGTACGGAAAACACATGTTTTTTCGGGTTCCCCAACCTGTGGGCAACCTGAGTATATGCATACATTTGAATTTGAGGTCAGTTTCACATTTTGAGTTTTCACCCTTAATTGGCTTATTTGCCAACAATTGTGATATTTGCCCAGGCCTACCTTTTGAAGGAAAGGTTGGATATGGAAAACACATGTTTTTTCGGGTTCCCCAACCTGTGGGGAACCTGAGTATATGCATACATTTCGAATTTGAGGTCAGTTAACATTTTGAGTTTTCATGCTTAATTGGCCATTTGCCAACAATTGTGATATTGGCCCAGGCCTACCCTTTGAAGGAAAGGTCGGATACGGAAAACACATGTTTTTTCGGATTCCCCAACCTGTGTGGAATCTGAGTATATGCATACATTTCGAATTTGAGGTCAGTTTCACATTTTGAGTTTTCATCCTTAATTGGCTTATTTGCCAACAATTGAGATATTGGCCCAGGCCTACCTTTTGAAGGAAAGGTCCGATACGGAAAACACATGTTTTTTCTTGGTCCCCAACCTGTGGGGAACCTCAGTATATGTATACATTTCAAATTTGAGGTCAGTTTCACATTTGGAGTTTTCCTCCTTAATTGGCTTATTTGCCAACAAATGTGATATAGGCCCAGGCCTACCTTTTCAAGAAAAGATCGGATACGGAAAACACAGCTTTTTTCGGTTTCCCCAACCTGTGGGGAACCTGAGTATATGCATACTTTTCAAATTTGAGATCAGTTTCACATTTTGAGTTTTCATTCTCACTTGGCACGTTGCCAACAAATGTGATACAGGCACAGGCCTACCTTTTGAAGGAAAGGTCCGATACGGAAAACACATGTTTTTTCGGGTTCCCCAACCTGTGGGGAACCTGAGTATATGCATACATTTCGAATTTGAGGTCAGTTTCACATTTTGAGTTTTCATGCTTAATTGGCCATTTGCCAACAATTGTGATATTGGCCCAGGCCTACCTTTTGAAGGAAAGGTTGGATACGGAAACACATGTTTTTTCGGGTTCCCCAACCTGTGGGGAAGTTGAGTATATGCATACATTTCGAATTTGAGGTCAGTTTCACATATTGAGTTTTCATGCTTAATTGGCTTATTTGCCAACAATTGTGATATTAGCGCAGGCCTACCTTTTGAAGGAAAGGTCATATACGGAAAACACATGTTTTTTCGGGTTCCCCAATCTGTGGGCAACCTGAGTATATGCATACATTGCGAATTTGAAGTCAGTTTCACATTTTGAGTTTTCATGCTTAATTGCTTATTTGCCAAAAATTGTGATATTGGCCCAGGCCTACATTTTGATGGAAAGGTCAGACACGGAAAACACATGTTTTTTCGGGTTCCCCAGCTTGTGGTGACCCTGAGTATATGCATACCTTTCATATTTGAGGTTAGTTTCACATTTTGAGTATTCATGCTTATTTGCCAACAAATGCGATATAGGCTCAGGCCTAACTTTTGAAGGAAAGGTAGGATACGGAAAACACATGTTTTTTCGGTTTTGTCAAACTGTCGGGAACTGGAGTATATGCATACTTTTCACATTTGAGTTCAGTTTCACATTTTGAGTTTTCAATCTTAATTGGCTATTTGTCAATAATTGTGATATAGGCCCAGGCCTACCTTTTGAAGGAAATGTCAGATACGGAAAAAAGATGCTTTTTCGGGTTCCCCAGCCTGTGGAGAACCTGAGTATTCCAACACTTTTCAAATTTGAGGTCAGTTTCACAGTTTGTGTTTTCAACCTTAATTGGCTTATTTGCCAACAATTGAGATATTGGCCCAGGTCTACCTTTTGAAGGAAAGGTCAGATACGGAAAACACATGTTTTTTTTGGTTGCCCAACCTGTGGGGAACCTTAGTATATGCATACATTTCGAATTTGAGGTCAGTTTCACATTTTGAGTTTTTATGCTAAATTGGCCATGTCCCAACAATTGTGGTATTGGCCCAGGCCTACCTTTTGAAGGAAAGGTCAGATACGGAAAACACATGTTTTTTCGGGTTCCCCAACCTGTGGGGAACCTGAGTATATGCATACATTTCGAATTTGAGGTCAGTTCACATTTTGAGTTTTCATGCTTAATTGGTCATTTGCCAACAATTGTGATATTGGCCCAGCCTACCTTTTGAAGGAAAGGTTCGATACGGAAAACACATGTTTTTTCGGATTCCCTAACCTGTGGGGAATCTGAGTATATGCATACATTTCGAATTTGAGGTCAGTTTCACATTTTGAGTTTTCATCCTTAATTGGCTTATTTGCCAACAATTGAGATATTGGCCCAGGCCTACCTTTTGAAGGAAAGGTCCGATACGGAAAACAAATTTTTTTTCGGGTTCCCCACCCTGTGGGGAACCTGAATATATGCCTACATTTGAATTTGAGGTCAGTTTCACATTTTGAGTTTTCATGCTAAATTGGCCATTTGCCAACAATTGAGATATTGGCCCAGGCCTCCCTTTTGAAGGAAAGGTCATACGGAAAACAGATGTTTTTTCGGGTTCCCCAACCTGTGGGGAACCGTGAGTATAATGCGATACATTCGATTTGAGGTCAATTTCACATTTTGAGTTTTCATGCTTAAATTGGCCTTTTGCCAACAATTGTGATATTGGCCCAGGCTTACCTTTTGAATGAAAGGTCAGATACGGAAACCACATGTTTTTTCACGGGTTCCCCATTCTTTGGGGAACCTGAGTATACGCATACATTTCGAATTTGATGTAAGTTTCACATTTTGAGTTTTCATGCTTAATTGGCTTATTGCCACAATTGTGATATTTGCCCAGAGCTACCTTTTGAAGGAAAGGTGAGATACGGAAAACACATGTTTTTTCGGGTTCCCCAACCTGTGGGGAACCTGTGTATATGCATACATTTCGAATTTGAGGTCAGTTTCACATTTTGAGTTTTTATGCTTAATTGGCCTTTATCAAACATATGCGATATAGGCCCAGGCCTACATTTTGAAGGAAAGGTCAGATATGGAAAACACATGTTTTTTCCGGTTCCCCAACCTTTGGGGAACCTGAGTATATGCATACATTTCGAATTTGAGGTCAGTTTCCCATTTTGAGTTTTCATGCTTAATTGGCTTAATTGCCAACAACTGAGATATTGGCCCAGGCCTACCTTTAGAAGGAAAGGTCAGATACGGAAAACACATGTTTTTTCGGGTTCCCCAACCTGTGGTGAACCTGAGTATATGCATACATTTCGAATTTTAGGTCAGTTTCACATTTTGAGTTTTCATGTTTAATTGGCCATTTGCAAACATATGAGATATTTGCCCAGAGCTACCTTTTGAAGGAAAGGTCAGATACGGAAAACAAATGTTTTTTCGGGTTCCACAACCTGTAGGGAACCTGAGTATATGCCTACATTTGAATTTGAGGTCAGTTTCACAATTTGAGTTTTCATACTAAATTGGCCATTTGCTGACTAATGCGATATAGTCACAGGCCTACCTTTTGAAGGAAGGGTCAGAAACGGAAAACACATTTTTTTTCGGGTTCCCCAGCCTGTGGGGACCCTGAGTATATGCATACATTTCGAATTTGAGGTCAGTTTCCCATTTTGAGTTTTCATGCTTAATTGGCTTAATTGCCAACAATTGTGAGATTGGCCCAGGCTTACCTTTTGAAGGAAAGGTGGTATAGAGAAAACACGTTTTTTTGGGTTCCCCAACCTGTGGGAACCTGAGTATATGCATACATTTCGAATTTGAGGTCAGTTTCACATTTTGAGTTTTCATGCTTCATTGGCTTATTTGCCACAATTGTGATATTGGCCCAGGCCTACCTTTTGAAGGAAAGGTCAGATAGGGAAAACACATGTTTTTTCGGTTTCCCCAACCTGTGGGGAACCTGAGTATATGCATACATTTCGAATTTGAGGTCAATTTCACATTTTGAGTTTTCATGCTTTATTGGCCATTTGCCAACAATTGTGATATTGGCCGAGGCTTACCTTTTGAAGGAAAGGTCAGATACGGAAAACACATGTTTTTTCGGGTTCCCCAACCTGTGGGGAAACTGAGTATATGCATACATTTCAAATTTGAGGTCAGTTTCACATTTTGAGTTTTCATTCTTAATTGGCCATTTGCTGACTAATGAGATATAGTCACAGGCCTACCTTTTGAAGGAAAGGTCAGATACGGAACAACCATTTTTTTTCGGGTTCCCAGCCTGTGGGGAACCTGATAATATGCATACATTTCGAATTTAGGTCAGTTTTCACATTTTGAGTTTTCCTGCTTACTTGGCTTAATTTTGCCAACAATTGTGATATTGGCCCAGGCCTAACCTTTTGAAGTGGAAAGGTCAGATATAGGAAAACACTGTTTTTTTTCGGTTCCATCCCAACCTGTGGGGAACCTGAGTTAGGCTACTTTCGAATTGGAAGTCCATTTCACAACATTTTGAGTTTTCATGCTTACTTGGCTATTTGCAAACAAATGTGATATATGCCAAGGCCTATCTTTTGAAGAAAAAGTTGGATACGTAACACACATGTTTTTTCGGGTTCCCCAGCCTATGGGGAACCTAAGTATATGCATACATTTCGAATTTGAGGTCAGTTTCACATTTTGAGTTTTCATGCTAAATTGGCCCTTTGCCAACAATTGTGATATTGGCCCAGGCCTACCTTTTGAAGGAAACGCTGGATACGGAAAACACATGTTTTTTTTCTCGGTAGTTCCCAACCTGTGGGAACCTGAGTATATGCATAACTTTTCGAATTTTGAGTCAGTTTCACATTTTGAATTGTCCGCTTAATTGGCTTATTTTGCCAACAATGTGATATTGGCCCAGGCCTAAACTTTTGAAGAAAGGTCAGATACGGAAAACACATGTTTTTTCGGGTTCCCCAACCTGTGGGGAACCTGAGTATATGCATACATTTGAATTTGAGGTCAGTTTCACATTTTTAGTTTTCATGCTTAATTGGCCATTTGCCAACAAATGCGATATATGCCCAGGCCTACATTTTGAAGGAAAGGTCAGATACGGAAAACACATGTTTTTTCCGGGTCCCCAACCTGTAGGGAACCTGAGTATATGCCTACATTTGAATTTGAGGTCAGTTTCACATTTTGAGTTTTCATACTTAATTGGCCATTTGCTGACAAATGCGATATATTCACAAGCATACCTTTTCAAGAAAAGGTCAGATACGGAAAACACATTTTTTTTCATGTTCCCCAGCCTGTGGGGAACCTGAGTATGTGCATACATTTCAAATTTGAGGTCCAGTTTCACATTGAGATTTTCAATGCATTTTGCCCTTTGCTGACTCAATAGCGATATAGTGCACCGGCCTATCTTTTGATGGAAAGGTCAGATACGGAAAACACATTTTTTTTCGGGTTCCCCAGCCTGTGGGGAACCTGAGTATATGCATACATTTCAAATTTGAGGTCAGTTTCACATTTTGAGTTTTCATGCTTAATTGCCCATTTGCTGACTAATGCGATATAGTCACAGGCCTACCTTTAGAAGGAAAGGTCAGATACGGAAAACACATGTTTTTTCGGGTTCCCCAACCTGTGGTGAACCTGAGTATAGGCATACATTTCGAATTTTAGGTCAGTTTCACATTTTGAGTTTTCATGTTTAATTGGCCATTTGCAAACCTATGAGATATATGCCCAGGCCTACCTTTTGAAGGAAAGGTCAGATACGGAAAACAAATGTTTTTTCGGGTTCCCCAACCTGTAGGGAACCTGAGTATATGCCTACATTTGAATTTGAGGTCAGTTTCACATTTTGAGTTTTCATAATAAATTGGCCATTTGCTGACTAATGCGATATAGTCACAGGCCTACCTTTTGAAGGAAAGGTCAGATATGGAAAACACATGTTTTTTCGGGTTCCCCAACCTGTGGGGAACCTGAGTTTATGCATACATTTCGAATTTGAGGTCAATTTCACATTTTGAGTTTTCATGCTTAATTGGCCATTTGCCAACAATCGTGATATTGGCCCAGGCTTACCTTTTGAAGGAAAGGTCAGATACGGAAAACACATGTTTTTTCGGGTTCCCCATTCTTTGGGGAACCTGAGTATACGCATACATTTCGAATTTGAGGTCAGTTTCACATTGTGAGTTTTCATGCTTAATTGGCTTATTTGCCACAATTGTGATATTTGCCCAGAGCTACCTTTTGAAGGAAAGGTGAGATACGGAAAACACATGTTTTTTCGGGTTCCCCAACCTGTGGGGAACCTGTGTATATGCATACATTTCGAATTTGAGGTCAGTTTCACATTTTGAGTTTTTATGCTTAATTGGCCTTTAGCACACATATGCGATATAGGCCCAGGCCTACATTTTGAAGGAAAGGTCAGATATGGAAAACACATGTTTTTTCCGGTTCCCCAACCTTTGGGGAACCTGAGTATATGCATACATTTCGAATTTCAGGTCAGTTTCACATTTTGAGTTTTCATGCTTAATTGGCTTAATTGCCAACAACTGAGATATTGGCCCAGGCCTACCTTTAGAAGAAAAGGTCAGATACGGAAAACACATGTTTTTTCGGGTTCCCCAACCTGTGGTGAACCTGAGTATATGCATACATTTCGAATTTTAGGTCAGTTTCACATTTTGAGTTTTCATGTTTAATTGGCCATTTGCAAACATATGAGATATTTGCCCAGAGCTACCTTTTGAAGGAAAGGTCAGATACGGAAAACAAATGTTTTTTCGGGTTCCACAACCTGTAGGGAACCTGAGTATATGCCTACATTTGAATTTGAGGTCAGTTTCACATTTTGAGTTTTCATACTAAATTGGCCATTTGCTGACTAATGCGATCTAGTCACAGGCCTACCTTTTGAAGGAAGGGTCAGAAACGGAAACAACATTTTTTTTTTCGGGTCCCCAGCCTGTGGGGACACCTGAGTATAATGCATACATTTCGAATTGGAGGTCAGTTTCACATTTTGAGTTTTCATGCTTAATTGGCTAGTTGCCAACCATTGTGATATTGGCCCAGGCCTATCTTTTGAAAGAAAGATTGGATATGGAAAACACATGTTTTTTCGGGTTCCCCAACCTGTGGGCAACCTGAGCATATGCATACATTTCGAATTTGATGTCAGTTTCACATTTGGAGTTTTCATGCTTAATTGGCTATTTGCCAACAATTGTGATATTAGCGCAGGCCTACCTTTTGAAGGAAAGGTCAGATACGGAAAACACATGTTTTTTCGGTTTCCCCAACCTTGGTGAACCTGAAGTATATGCATAACATTTCAATTTGAGGTCAATTTCCCATTTTGATTTTTTCATGCTTAATTGGCCATTTGCCACAATTGTCCTTATTTGCCAACATTTGATGATATTGGCCCAGGCCTATCTTTTGAAAGAAAGATGGGATATGGAAAACACATGTTTTTTCGGGTTCCCCAATCTGTGGGCAACCTGAGTATATGCATACATTTCGAATTGGAGGTCAGTTTCACATTTTGAGTTTTCATGCTTAATTGGCTATTGCCAACAATTGTGATATTAGCGCAGGCCTACCTTTTGAAGGAAAGGTCAGATACGGAAAACACATGTTTTTTTCGGTTTCCCCAACCTGTGGGCAACCTGAGCATATGCATACATTTCGAATTTGAGATCAGTTTCACATTTGAGTTTTCATGCTAAATTGGC
>NW_024099029.1:0-8653 GCF_016545835.1 Crotalus tigris
GGCAAATAGCCAAGTAAGCATGAAAACTCAAAATGTGAAACTGACCTCAAATTCGAAATGTATGCATATACTTAGGATCCCCAGAGGTTGGGGAACCCGAAAAAACATGTGTTTCACATATCCAACTTTTTCTTCAAAAGATAGGCCTTGGCATTTATCACATTTGTTGGCAAATAGCCAAGTAAGCATAAAAACTCAAAATGTGAAACTGAAGTGAAATTCGAAATGTATGCATATACTTAGGTTCCCCATAGGCTGGGAAACCTGAAAAAACGTGTTTTACGTATCCAACTTTTTCTTCAAAAGATAGGCCTTGGCATATATCACATTTGTTTGCAAATAGCCAAGTAAGCATGAAAACTCAAAATGTGAAACTGACCTCAAATTCGAAAAGTATACATATACTCAGGTTCCCCACCTTCTGGGGAACCCGAAAAAACATGTGTTTTCCGTATACAACCTCACCTTCATAAGATAGGCTTGGGCATTTATCACATTTGTTGGCAAATAGCCAAGTAAGCATGAAAACTCAGAATGTGAAACTGACCTCAAATTTGAAATGTATGCATATACTTAGGTTCCCCACAGGCTGGGGAGCCCGAAAAAACATGTGTTTTACGTATCCGACTTTTTCTTCAAAAGATAGGCCTGGGCATATATCACATTTTTTGGCAAATAGCCAAGTAAGCATGAAAACTCAAAATGTGAAACTGACCTCAAATTCGAAAAGTATGCATATACTCAGTATTCATATACCCACCTTCTGGGGAACCCGAAAAAACATGTGTTTTCCGTATCCAACCTTACCTTCTTAAGACAGGCCTGGGCATTTATCACATTTGTTGGCAAATAGCCAAGTAAGCATGAAAACTCAAAATGTGAAACTGACCTCAAATTCGAACTGTATGCATATACTTAGGTTCCCCACAGGCTGGGGAGCCCGAAAAAACATGTGTTTTACGTATCCGACTTTTTCTTCAAAAGATAGGCCTGGGCATATATCACATTTTTTGGCAAATAGCCAAGTAAGCATGAAAACTCAAAATGTGAAACTGACCTCAAATTCGAAAAGTATGCATATGCTCAGGTTCCCCACATTCTGGGGAACCCGAAAAAGCATGTGTTTTCCGTATCCAACCTTACCGTCATAAGATAGGCCTGGGCATTTATCACATTTGTTGGCAAATAGCCAAGTAAGCATGAAAACTCAAAATGTGAAACTGACCTCAAATTCGAAATGTATGCATATATTTAGGTTCCCCATAGGCTGGGGAACCCGAAAAAACATGTGTTTTAAGTATCCAACTTTTTCTTCAAAAGATAGGCCTTGGCATTTATCACATTTTTTGGCAAATAGCCAAGTAAGCATGAAAACTCAAAATGTGAAACTGACCTCAAATTCGAAATGTATGCATATATTTAGGTTCCCCATAGGCTGGGGAACCCGAAAAAACATGTGTTTTAAGTATCCAACTTTTTCTTCAAAAGATAGGCCTTGGCATATATCACATTTGTTTGCAAATAGCCAAGTAAGCATGAAAACTCAAAATGTGAAAGACCTCAAATTCGAAAAGTATGCATATACTCAGGTTCCTCACATTCTGGGGAACCCGAAAAAACATGTGTTTTCCGTATCCAACCTTACCTTCATAAGATAGGCCTGGGCATTTATCACATTTGTTGGCAAATAGCCAAGTAAGCATGAAAACCCAAAATGTGAAACTGACCTCAAATTCGAAATGTATGCATATACTCAGGTTCCCCATAGGCTGGGAAACCTGAAAAAACATGTGTTTTACGTATCCAACTTTTTCTTTAAAAGATAGGCCTTGGTATATATCACATTTGTTTGCAAATATCCAAGTAAGCATGAAAACTCAAAATGTGAAACTGACCTCAAGTTCGAAAACTATGCATATACTCAGGTTCCCCACTTCTGGGGAACCTGAAAAAACATGTGTTTTCCGTATCCAACCTTACCTTCATAAGATAGGCCTGGGCATTTATCACATTTGTTGGGAAATAGCCAAGTAAGCATGAAAACTCAAAATGTGAAAACTGACCGCAAATTCGAAATGTATGCATATACTTAGGTTCCCCATAGTCTGGGGAACCTGAAAAAAATGTGTTTCACGTATCCAACTTTTCTTCAAAAGATAGGCCTTGGCATTTATCACATTTGTTGGCAAATAGCCAAGTAAGCATGAAAACTCAAAATGTGAAACTGACCTCAAATTCGAAAAGTATGCATATACTCAGGTTCCCCACCTTCTGGGGAACCCGAAAAAACATGTGTTTTCCGTATCCAACCTTACCTTCCTAAGATAGGCCTGGGCATTCATCACATTTGTTGGCAAATAGCCAAGTAAGCATGAAAACTCAAAATGTGAAACTGACCTCAAATTCGAAATGTATGCATATACTTAGGTTCCCCATAGGCTGGGGAACCCGAAAAAACATGTGTTTCACATATCCAACTTTTTCTTCAAAGCTAGGCCTGGGCATTTAGCACATTTTTGGCAAATAGCCAAGTAAGCATGAAAACTCAAAATGTGAAACTGACTCAAATTCGAAATGTATGCATATACTTAGGTTCCCCATAGGCTGGGGAACCCGAAAAAACATGTGTTTTACGTATCCAACTTTTTCTTCAAAAGATAGGCCTTGGAATATATCACATTTGTTTGCAAATAGCCAAGTAAGCATGAAAACTCAAAATGTGAAAGACCTCAAATTCGAAAAGTATGCATATACTCAGGTTCCACACCTTCTGGGGAACCCGAAAAAACATGTGTTTTCCGTATCCAACTTTTTCTTCAAAAAGATAGGCCCTTGGAATATATCACATTTGTGGCAATAGCCAAGTAAGCATGAAAACTCAAAATGTGAAAGACCTCAAATTCGAAAAGTATGCATATACTCAGGTTCCTCACCTTCTGGGGAACCCGAAAAAGCATGTGTTTTCCGTATCCAACCTTACCTTCATAAGATAGGCCTTGGTATTTATCACATTTGTTTGCAAATAGCCAAGTAAGCATGAAAACTCAAAATGTGAAAGACCTCAAATTCGAAAAGTATGCATATACTCAGGTTCCTCACCTTCTGGGGAAACCGAAAAAACATGTGTTTTCCGTATCCAACCTTACCTTCATAAGATAGGCCTGGGCATTTATCACATTTGTTGGCAAATAGCCAAGTAAGCATGAAAACTCAAAATGTGAAACTGACCTCAAATTCAAAAAGTATGCATGTACCTTCTGCGGAACCCGAAAAAACATGTGTTTTCCGTATCCAACCTTACCTTCAAAAGATAGGCCTGGGCATTTATCACATTTGTTGGCCATTAGCCAAGTAAGCATGAAAACTCAAAATGTGAAACTGACCTCAAATTCGAAAAGTATGCATATACTTAGGTTCCCCATAGGCTGGGAAACCTGAAAAAACATGTGTTTTACGTATCCAACTTTTTCTTCAAAAGATAGGCCTTGGCATATATCACATTTTTTGCAAATAGCCAAGTAAGCATGAAAACTCAAAATGTGAAACTGACCTCAAATTCGAAAAGTATGCATATACTCAGGTTCCCCACCTTCTGGGGAACCCGAAAAAACATGTGTTTTCTGTATCCAACCTTACCTTCATAAGATAGGCCTGGGCATTTATCACATTTGTTAGCAAATAGCCAAGTAAGCATGAAAACTCAAAATGTGAAACTGACTCAAATTCGAAATGTATGCATATACTTAGGTTCCCCATAGGCTGGGGAACCCGAAAAAACATGTGTTTTACGTATCCAACTTTTTCTTCAATAGATAGGCCTTGGCATTTATCACATTTTTTGGCAAATAGCCAAGTAAGCATGAAAACTCAAAATGTGAAACTGACCTCAAATTCGAAATGTATGCATATAATTACGTTCCCCATAGGCTGGGGAACCCGAAAAAACATGTGTTTCACATATCCAACTTTTTCTTCAAAAGATAGCCCTGGACATTTATCACATTTTTTGGCAAATAGCCAAGTAAGCATGAAAACTCAAAATGTGAAACTGACCTCAAATTCGAAATGTATGGATATACTTAGGTTCCCCATAGGCTGGGAAACCTGAAAAAACATGTGTTTTGCGTATCCAACTTTTTCTTCAAAAGATAGGCCTTGGCATATATCACATTTGTTTGCAAATAGCGAAGTAAGCATGAAAACTCAAAATGTGAAACTGACCTCAAATTCGAAAAGTATGCATATACTCAGGTTCCCCACCTTCTGGGGAACCCGAAAAAACATGTGTTTTCCCTATACAACCTTACCTTCATAAGATAGGCCTGGGCATTTATCACATGTGTTAGCAAATAGCCAAGTAAGCATGAAAACTCAAAATGTGAAACTGACCTCAAGTTCGAAAAGTATGCATATACTCAGGTTCCCCACCTTCTGGGGAACCTGAAAAAACATGTGTTTTCCGTATCCAACCTTACCTTCATAAGATAGGCCTTGCCATTTATCACATTTGTTGGCAAATAGCCAAGTAAGCATGAAAACTCAAAATGTGAAACTGACCTCAAATTCGAAAAGTATGCATATGCTCAGGTTCTCCACATTCTGGGGAACCCGAAAAAGCATGTGTTTTCCGTATCCAACCTTACCTTCATAAGATAGGCCTGGGCATTTATCACATTTGTTGGCAAATAGCCAAGTAAGCATGAAAACTCAAAATGTGAAACTGACCTCAAATTCGAACAGTATGCATATACTCAGGTTCCCCACCTTCTGGGGAACCCGAAAAAACATGTGTTTTCCGTATCCAACCTTACCTTCATAAGATAGGCCTGGGCATTTATCACATTTGTTGGCAAATAGCCAAGTAAGCATGAAAACTCAAAATGTGAAGCTGACCTCAAATTCAAAAAGTATGCATGTACCTTCTGAGGAACCCGAAAAAACATGTGTTTTCCGTATCCAACCTTACCTTCAAAAGATAGGCCTGGGCATTTATCACATTTGTTGGCCATTAGCCAAGTAAGCATGAAAACTCAAAATGTGAAACTGACCTCAAATTCGAAATGTATAGATATACTTAGGTTCCCCATCTTCTGGGGAACCCGGAAAAACATGTGTTTTACGTATCCGACTTTTTCTTCAAAAGATAGGCCTGGGCATATATCACATTTTTTTGCAAATAGCCAAGTAAGCATGAAAACTCAAAATGTGAAACTGACCTCAAATTCGAAATGTATACATATACTTAGGTTCCCCATAGGCTGGGGAACCTGAAAAAACATATGTTTTACGTATCCAACTTTTTCTTCAAAAGATAGGCCTTGGCATTTATCACATTTGTTGGCAAATAGCCAAGTAAGCATGAAAACTCAAAATGTGAAACTGACCTCAAATTCGAAATGTATGCATTAGACTTAGGATCCCATAGGTGGGAAACCTGAAAAAACATGTTGTTACGTATCCAACTTTTCTTCAAAAGATAGGCCTCTTGGCATATATCAAATTGTTTGCAAATAGCCAAGTTAAGCATGAAAACTCAAATTGTGCAACTGACCTCAAATTCGAAAAGTATACATTACTCCGGTTGCCCCACTTCTGGGGAACCCGAAAAAACATGTGTTTCACATATCCAACTTTTTCTTCAAAAGATAGGCCTGGGCATTTATCACATTTGTTAGCAAATAGCCAAGTAAGAATGAAAACTCAAAATGTGAAACTGACCTCAAATTCGAAATGTATGCATATACTTAGGTTCCCCATAGGCTGGGGAACCCGAAAAAACATGTGTTTTACGTATCCAACTTTTTCTTCAAAAGATAGGCCTTGGTATATATCACATTTGTTTGCAAATAGCCAAGTAAGCATGAAAACTCAAAATGTGAAACTGACCTCAAGTTCGAAAAGTATGAATATACTCAGGTTCCCCACCTTCTGGGGAACCTGAAAAAACATGTGTTTTCCGTATCCAACCTTACCTTCATAAGATAGGCCTGGGCATTTATCACATTTGTTGGTAAATAGCCAAGTAAGCATGACAACTAAAAATATGAAACTGACGTCAAATTCGAAAAGTATGCATATACTCGTCCCCACAGGGCGGGAGCCCGAAAAAAAAATGTGTTTTACGTATCCGACTTTTTCTTCAAAAGATAGGCCTGGGCCATATATCACATTTTTTGGCAAATAGCCAAGTAAGCATGAAAACTCAAATGGTGAAACTGACCTCAAATTGCGAAAAAGTATGCATCTGCTCAGGTTCCAATTCTGGGAACCGAAAAAAAGCTGTGTTTCCGTACCAACCTTACTTCATAAGAAGGCTGGGCATTATCACATGTGGCAAAGAGCCAAAGTAAGCATGAAAACTCAAAATGTGAAACTGACCTCAAATTCGAAATGTATGCATATACCTAGGTTCCCCACCTTCTGGGGAACCCGACAAAACATGTGTTTTCCGTATCCAACCTTACCTTCATAAGATAGGCCTGGGCATTTATCACATTTTTGTTTGCAAATAGCCAAGTAAGCATAAAAACTCAAAATGTGAAAGACCTCAAATTCGAAAAGTATGCATATACTCAGGTTCCTCACCTTCTGGGGAACCCGAAAAAACATGTGTTTTCCGTATCCAACCTTTCCTTCATAAGATAGGCCTTGGTATTTATCACATTTGTTGGCAAATAGCCAAGTAAGCATGAAAACTCAAAATGTGAAACTGACCTCAAATTCGAAATGTATGCATATACTTAGGTTCCCCATAGGGTGGGGAACCCGAAAAAACATGTGTTTTACGTATCCAACTTTTTCTTCAAAAGATAGGCCTTGGCATTTATCACATTTGTTTGCAAATAGCCAAGTAAGCATGAAAACTCAAAATGTGAAACTGACCTCAAATTCGAAAAGTATGCATATGCTCAGGTTCCCCACATTCTGGGGAACCCGAAAAAGCATGTGTTTTCCGTATCCAACCTTACCTTCATAAGATAGGCCTTGGTATTTATCACATTTGTTTGCAAATAGCCAAGTAAGCATGAAAACTCAAAATGTGAAAGACCTCAAATTCGAAAAGTATGCATATACTCAGGTTCCTCACCTTCTGGGGAACCCGAAAAAACATGTGTTTTCCGTATCCAACCTTACCTTCATAAGATAGGCCTGGGCATTTATCACATTTGTTGACAAATAGCCAAGTAAGCATGAAAACTCAAAATGTGAAGCTGACCTCAAATTCAAAAAGTATGCATGTACCTTCTGCGGAACCCGAAAAAACATGTGTTTTCCATATCCAACCTTACCTTCAAAAGATAGGCCTGGGCATTTATCACATTTGTTGGCCATTAGCCAAGTAAGCATGAAAACTCAAAATGTGAAACTGACCTCAAATTCGAAATGTATACATATACTTAGGTTCCCCATCTTCTGGGGAACCCGGAAAAACATGTGTTTTACGTATCCGACTTTTTCTTCAAAAGATAGGCCTGGGCATATATCACATTTTTTTGCAAATAGCCAAGTAAGCATGAAAACTCAAAATGTGAAACTGACCTCAAATTCGAAATGTATACATATACTTAGGTTCCCCATAGGCTGGGGAACCTGAAAAAACATATGTTTTACGTATCCAACTTTTTCTTCAAAACATAGGCCTTGGCATTTATCACATTGGTTGGCAAATAGCCAAGTAAGCATAAAAACTCAAAATGTGAAACTGAAGTGAAATTCGAAATGTATGCATATACTTAGGTTCCCCATAGGCTGGGAAACCTGAAAAAACATTTGTTTTACGTATCCAACTTTTTCTTCAAAAGATAGGGCTTGGCATATATCACATTTGTTTGCAAATAGCCAAGTAAGCATGAAAACTCAAAATGTGAAACTGACCTCAAATTCGAAAAGTATACATATACTCAGGTTCCCCACCTTCTGGGGAACCCGAAAAAACATGTGTTTTCCGTATACAACCTCACCTTCATAAGATAGGCTTGGGCATTTATCACATTTGTTGGCAAATAGCCAAGTAAGCATGAAAACTCAGAATGTGAAACTGACCTCAAATTTGAAATGTATGCATATACTTAGGTTCCCCACAGGCTGGGGAGCCCGAAAAAACATGTTTTTTACGTATCCGACTTTTTCTTCAAAAGATAGGCCTGGGCATATATCACATTTTTTTGCAAATAGCCAAGTAAGCATGAAAACTCAAAATGTGAAACTGACCTCAAATTCGAAAAGTATGCATATACTCAGTATGCATATACCCACCTTCTGGGGAACCCGAAAAAACATGTGTTTTCCGTCTCCAACCTTACCTTCATAAGATAGGCCTGGGCATTTATCACATTTGTTGGCAAAAAGCCAAGTAAGCATGAAAACTCAAAATGTGAAACTGGACCTCAAATTCGAAATGTATGCATATACTTAGGTTCCCCACAGGCTGGGGAGCCCGAAAAAACATGTGTTTTACGTATCCGACTTTTTCTTCAAAAGATAGGCCTGGGCATATATCACATTTTTTGGCAAATAGCCAAGTAAGCATGAAAACTCAAAATGTGAAACTGACCTCAAATTCGAAAAGTATGCATATGCTCAGGTTCTCCACATTCTGGGGAACCCGAAAAAGCATGTGTTTTCCGTATCCAACCTTACCTTCATAAGATAG
>NW_024099030.1:0-7112 GCF_016545835.1 Crotalus tigris
AAAAGTACACTCGAGATCTGTCAGATCGGAAACATCCTTTATTCATACAGAAGGTGAGAATTCTGCCCTTCCTTTAGAAAAGGCAGGATACAGACCTCTGCAAGCTCAGTAGCTCATGAAAAGAAGCGAACCTTTGGCGACAGTAAAGGACCCGTTCACGAAGCCATCCACGTTGGGCTCGCCCCTTTCTAGGTCATTTGATTACTTTAAAACTTTCTTACCATCTCCTTTCTGCTCATCCCATTTTATTCGGTGTAACGTGAGCCGCTTAAATTTCTCCTGTGCTTTGGGACATTGGAAAGAAAGCAGAAAAGATACAACTGACAAAACAGGTCCATCGCCGACAAGCGACAGAAGCACAGCTTCGCCAAACACAATAACTGGGAGCGGACGGTACCAACATAACCCAGAGCCACTCTCAAAAGGAAAAAGCCAGAGAGGAGAGTTTCCCTGTGCTGCTTGTCAAAGCCCACGTGTCTGAAGACTTGGCCTACCCTGACACAATGGCCTGAAACCGGTTTTTTTTACTCCAGGTTGCGCCAAGGGATGCTATTTCTGCCACATCCGTTCTGCAAATGGGCAGATGTGTTCTGCATTCTCCCCCCAACCCTCCGCCCCGCACAAAGCAGGCCGGACGAACCGTCGGTGCCTCGGGACAAGTGCACCCTTCCTGAACCGCCAACCCGCATTTCCTCCCCCCCCCCTCCTCACATTGCCTGAGCCTGCTGGAAGTTACAGCCCCTTGCAAAGGCAGAGTGTGATACAACCCGGCCCGCTCGCCCATCTCCTTACCTCCTTCCACCACCACCACCACGACGGGAAAGGTCGTTTTTCAAAGGCTCCGGTGGACGGCGGATTTGAGCGGACGGAAAGTCCGACATGCAGAGAAGGTCTTCTGTGAAAGGAAATTGGGGGAACGATTAAGAGCGAAGGGCCGGAAGTCGGCCATCTTGGAAAGGTGCTTTTCTCACAGGAACCGGGGAACCGCCGAGAACGAGGGACAGAAAGCCCCCAATTGCCGAGAAGGCCTCTGGGAGATTGCTGGATCGCTGGTGAAGAACCAGCCGGCGGACATGCGCCGAAGGCCGAGGGAAGCGGCCCGTCCCTTTGGCAGGAGCCTAGAGTGGAGACGCTCTGCGCTTTGCGGCTTAGCTTCTCGGTGTCCCGATGCTGGGCCAAAGGCCTCAACGTCTAATGCTACGGGACGGAAAGCTTGACCTCGGTTGGGTCCCAAAAACGGGTATTGCCGCCACCAAAGAATAAACGCTTTTAATTGGCATTAAAACTTATCGATATTCTCTGTCTTATTAACGGTATTAAAACCTTATTAACTGGGCCCCAGGGGAGGCCCGTTTGCTCTGCAACGCACAGGCGCCGGGGAAAATACAGAAATCTGCTTCAAAAGCCTTCAAACCTAGTTAAGAGGACTATGCTGCCCTATTAATATCAATAAGGGTTTTTAATAAGAAAGCGTAGCCTTAAAAGCCTTGACAAGTTTTGTAATGGCTGTGGGCCTGCTTCAACCACGGATGGATGGCATGTTTTTTGGCCCCGTAATAGCACGCACATAGCTGAATAGAAAATAAAATATCATCCTCATCTTAAAATCATGGTCTAAAAGGGTTTATTCCTTTTCTGGCTGCTATGCCTTCTTTAACCGTAGGGAATCAATTCTTCTCAATAAATGACTTCCCCTCTCCCAGGAAACAGGCGATGGGAGCCTAAGCGGGCCTCCTGTGCACTTTCCTCGCTGTTTTTAAATATCCCTCGGCTACGACCAACCCAAGCACAGCGGCTACCGACGGAATAAGAGACGTGGAGCTCCAGCTAGAGCTTAACCGAATGTCTCTCTGCAGCAACAAAAACGATTAAATGGGGTGTGTGGGGACCAGCAAGGTATCTGAAAGACCTGAGCTTTCCTAAGAGTAGAATGGCATTTTTTAGAGCCAGACATTTTAATATCCTCTCCTTGGCACTCCTGCAGGGCAGGAATGATAAAACCCCAAGACTGACTGAAGGTGTACTTGTGGCAGCGGGGAAGCTGAATCTCTCTCTCACACGCATGTCCTGTTAGTCCAAAGCCAAACATTAAAACCAAAAGCCGTTCTTTGGATCTGAAAAATATTTCCTTTAATTGTGTGCATTGTACGGGGAGGAATTTGTGGGAATGAGGGGGGCGCGGGGGCTGGGCTTAGAGTCTTAATGTTTCTGCTCACTTCTTGCCCTTTATGTCAAACGCCCAGAAATGTGAGAAGGGGCTTCAGAAAAGGCCGTCAGTCTGCGGGTTCTAGGACTGACTCGCTCAGAGCCGAGATCCCAATAACGCTCACTGCCGTGTTCCTTAAAATGCTCCCGTGCCATGTTTTCAGCAGCACGCTGCTTGAACTTCACCTCGCCAAAGCTCCGCTCCTGACCTCTCCCACTTTTTGAATTAAAGAGGAGGTGCTCTAAGGGACAATTGTACATAGCACCACCGTTCAGGTTTCCTGAAGGTGTTTCCTCTGTCCTGTCCGCTACGGGGGCATATAAAAACCAGGACTCTTCTTAGTGACGACTGGAATCACCAAACGCCTCAGTAGACCATACCGATAAATACTATCTCGCCTCCAAACAGGGAACATTGTTTGGTTTTTTTTCACAAGATTGCCTCCTCATCTCAAGAAAAATAAACTGCTTAGGGTGTATTAATGGGGAAACAACTGAAATGGGATGTGTCTGTTCAAAAGGACAAACCTCGAGATCGGTCAGATCGGACGTAGCCTTTATTCATACAGAAGGTGAGAATTCTATTCTGCCTTCCTTTTAGAAAAGGCGGATACAGACCTCTGCAAGCTCAGTAGCTCATGAAAAGAAGCGAACCTTTGGCGACATTAAAGGACCAGTTCACGAAGCCATCCACGTTGGGCTCGCCCCTTTCTAGGTCATTGGATTACTTTAAAACTTTCTTACCATCTCCTTTCTGCTCATCCCATTTTATTCGGTGTAACGTGAGCCGCTTAAATTTCTCCTGTGCTTTGGGACCTTTGAAAGAAAGCAGAAAAGATACAACTGACAAACAGCATCGCGACAAGCGACGAAGCACAACTTCGCAAACACAATAACTGGGAGGAGGTCCCAACCATAAACCCAGAGCCACTCTCAAGGGAAAAGCCAGAGAGACGAGTTCCCTGTGCTGCTTGTCAAGCCACGTTTCTGTAAGACTTGGGCTACCCTGACACATTGCCTACCCGTTTTCTTACTCCAGGTTGCGCCAAGGGATGCTATTTCTGCCACATCCGTTCTGCAAATGGGCAGATGTGTTCTGCATTCTCCCCCCAACCCTCCTCCCCACAAAAAGCAGGCCGGAAGAACCGTCGGTGCCTCGGGACAAGTGCACCCTTCCTGAACCGCCAACCCTGCATTTCCCCCCCCCCTCCTCACATTGCCTGAGCCTGCTGGAAGTTACAGCCCCTTGCAAAGGCAGAGTGTGATACAACCCGGCCCGCTCGCCCATCTCCTTACCTCCTTCCACCACCACCACGACGGGAAAGGTCGTTGTTTAAAGGCCCCGGTGGACGGCGGATTGAGAGACGGAAGTCCTGACTGCGAGAAGGTTCTTTCTGTAAGGAAAGTTGGGGGAAAGATTAAGAGCGACAGGGCCGGAAGTCGGCCATCTTGGAAAGGTCCTTTTCTCACAGGACCCGGGGAACCGCCGAGAAAGAGGGACAGAAAGCCCCCAATTGCCGAGAAGGCCTCTGGGAGATTGCTGGATTGCTGGTGACGAACCAGCCGGCGGACATGCGCCGAAGGCCGAGGGAAGCGGACCGTCCCTTTGGCAGGAGCATAGAGTGGAGACGCTCTGCGCTTTGCGGCTTAGCTTCTCGGTGTCCCGATGCTGGGCAACAGGCCTCAACGTTAATGCTACGGGACGCAAAGCTCTGCCCTCCTGTGGTCAAAAACGGGTATTGCCGCCAGCAAAAGAAATAAACGCTTTTAATGGCATTTTAAAATTACGATATTCTCTGTCTTTATTAACTGTATTAACACCTTATTAACAGGGCCAGGGGAGGCCCGATTGCTGCAAGGCACAGGCGCGGAAGAAGAAATCTGCTTCAAAAGCCTTCAACCTAGTTAAGGAGTACTATGATGCCCTATTAAGATTAATAAGGTTTTAATAAGAAAGAGTAGCCTTAAAATGCCATTGACAAGTTTTGTAATGGCTGCTGGGCCTGCTTCAACCACGGGATGGATGGCACTGTTTTTTGACCCTTAATAGCACGCAATAGCTTCAATAGATCAATAAAAAATAATCATCATCTTAAAATCATGTTAAAAGGGTTTATTTCCTTTTCTGGCTGCTCTGCCTTCTTTAACCGTAGGACTCAATTCTTCTCAATAAATGACTTCCCCTCTCCCAGGAAACAGGCGATGGGAGCCTAAGCGGGCCTCCTGTGCACTTTCCTCGCTGTTTTTAACTATCCCTCGGCTACGACCAACCCAAGCAAAGCGGCTACCAACGGAATAAGAGACGTGGAGCTCCAGCTAGAGCTTAACCGACTGTCTCTCTGCAGCAACACAAAGGATTAAATGGGGTGTGTGGGGACCAGCAAGGTATCTGAAAGACCTGAGCTTTCCTAAGAGTAGAATGGCATTTTTTAGAGCCAGACATTTTAATATCCTCTCCTTGGCACTCCTGCAGGGCAGGACTGATAAAACCCCAAGACTGACTGAAGGTGTACGTGTGGCAGCGGGGAAGCTGAAGATCTCTCTCACACGCGTGTCCTGTTAGTCCAAAGCCAAACATTAAAACCAACAGCCGTTCTTTGGATCTGAAAAATATTTCCTTTAATTGTGTGCATTGTACGGGGAGGAATTTGTGGGAATGAGGGGGGTGTGGGGGCGGGGCTTAGAGTCTTAATGTTTCTGCTCACTTCTTGCCCTTTATGTCAAACGCCCAGAAATGTGAGAAGGGGCTTCAGACAAGGCCGTCAGTCTGCGGGTTCTAGGACTGACTCGCTCAGAGCCTAGATCCCAATAACGCTCACTGCCGTGTTTCTTAAAATGCTCCCGTGCCATGTTTTCAGCAGCACGCTGCTTGAACTTCACCTCGCCAAAGCTCCGCTCCCGACCTCTCCCACTTTGTGAAGTAAAGAGGAGGGGTGCTCTGAAGGGACAATTGTACATAGCACCCACAGTTTCATTCCTGAAGGTGTTTCTCTGTCCCCTGTCGGCTAGTGGGCATAATACAAACCAGGACTTTTTCTTAGTGACGCTGGAATCACCAAACGCCTCATTAGACCATAACCATAAATACTATCCTCCGCCTCCCAAACCAGGGAACATTTGTTGGGTTTTTTTTTCACAGGAGGTTCCTCCTCATCTTCAAGACAAATAAACTGGCTTAGGTGTAAGAATGGTGAAACAACTGAAATACTGATGTGTCTGTTTCAAAACGTCACTCGAGATCGGTCAGATCGAAACTCCTTTTATTCATACAGAAGGTGAGAATTCTGCCCTCCTTTATAAAAGCAGATACAGACCGCTGCGACGCACTCAAGTAGCTCCATGAAACGAGCGAACCTTTGCGACAGTAAAGGAACCCGTTTCACAACCATCCACGTTGGCTCGCCCCTTTCTAGTTCATTGGATTCCTTAAAACTTTCTTACCATCTCCTTTTGCGTTCGACGTCTGCTCATCCCATTTTAGTCGGTGTAACGGGAGCCGCTGAAATTTCTTCTGTGCTTTGGGACCTTGGAAAGAAAGCAGAAAAGGTAGAACTGACAAGCAGCGTCGCAACAAGTGAGGAAGCACAACTTCACAAACACAACAAGTGGGAGGAGGTCCCAACTATAAACAGAGACCGACTCTCAAAGGAAAAGCCAGAGAGAGACGAGGTCCTTGTGTTGCTTTTCAAAGCACACGTTTCTGAGGACTTGGCCTACCCTGACAGGATGGCCTCAAACCGGTTTGACTTACTCCAGATTGCGCCAAGGGATGCTATTTCTGCCACATCCGTTCTGCAAATGGGCAGATGTGTTCTGCATTCTCCCCCCAACCCTCCGCCCCGCAAAAAGCAGGCCGGAAGAACAGTCGGTGCCTCGGGACAAGCGCACCCTTCCTGAACCGCCAACCCTGCATTTCCTCCCCCCCCCTCCTCACAGTGCCTGAGCCTGCTGGAAGTTACAGCCCCTTGCAAAGGCAGAGTGTCATACAACCCGGCCCGCTCGCCCATCTCCTTACCTCCTTCCACCACCACCACCACGACGGGAAGGGTCGTTTTTCAAAGGCCCCGGTGGACGGCGGATTTGAGCGGACGGAAAGTCCGACATGCAGAGAAGGTCTTCTGTGAAAGGAAATTTGGGGAACGATTAAGAGCGAAGGGCCGGAAGTCGGCCATCTTGGAAAGGTCCTTTTCTCACAGGACCCGGGGAACCGCCGAGAACGAGGGACAGAAGCCCCCATGCCGAGAAGGCCTCTGGAGATTGCTGATTGCTGGTGAAGAACCAGCCGGCGGACATGCGCCGAAGGCCGCGCGAAGCGGACCATCCCTTGGCAGGACATAGAGTGGAGGAAGCGCTCCGCGCTTTGCGTTAGCTTCTCGGTGTCCGATGCTGGGGCACAAAGGCCTCAACGTTTAATGCTACTGAGATCGGAAAAGCTCTGCCCTCCTGTGGTCAAAAACGGGTATTGCCGCCACCAAAAGAAATAAACGCTTTTAATGGCATTTTAAAATTACGATATTCTCTGTCTTTATTAACGGTATTAACACCTTATTAACAGGGCCAGGGGAGGCCCGTTTGCTGCAACGCACAGGCGCGGAAGAAGAAATCTGCTTCAAAAGCCTTCAACCTAGTTTAGGAGGACTATGATGCCCTATTAATATTAATAAGGTTTTAATAAGAAAGAGTAGCCTTAAAATGCCATTGACAAGTTTTGTAATGGCTGCTGGGCCTGCTTCAACCACGGGATGGGTGGCACTGTTTTTTGACCCTTAATAGCACGCAATAGCTTCAATAGATAAATAAAAAATAATCATCATCTTAAAATCATGTTAAAAGGGTTTATTTCCTTTTCTGGCTGCTATGCCTTCTTTAACCGTAGGACTCAATTCTTCTCACTAAATGACTTCCCC
>NW_024099031.1:0-7776 GCF_016545835.1 Crotalus tigris
AAAAACGGACATAAGAATTGGATTCGGGGTTAAATTTCATGCTTAAAAATGGTGCTTCGTGTAGTTTTTAAAATTTGAGCCATTTTGGTGTCCTGGGACGGAAATTCCTCATGATGGGGTCAGGGATTGTTGTGCTCCGGAGGTGAAAATTTTTTTTTGACCCTAATGTAAAAATGAACATTAGAATTGGATTCAGGGTAAAATTTCGTGCTTAAAAGTGGTGCTTTATGTAGTTTTTAAAAATGGAGCAGTTTTGGTCTCCGGGGAAGGAAATTCTTGATGCCGGGGTCAGGGATTTTTGCGCTTCGGAGGTGAAAAATTTTTTTTGACTCAAATGTAAAAATGGACATCAGAATAGGATTCGGGGTTAAATTTCATGCTTAAAAATGGTGCTTTATGCAGTTTTTAAAAATTGAGCCGTTTTGGTGTCTGGGGAAGGAAATTCCTCATGCTGGGGTCAGGGATTTTTGTGCTCCGGAGGTGAAAATTGTTTTTTGACCCAAATGTAAAAATGGACATTAGAATTGGATTCGGGGTTAAATTTCGTGCTTAAAAGTGGTGCTTTAGGTATTTTTAAAATTGAGCTGTTTTGTGTCCTGGGAAGGAATTCCAGATGAATGGGGTCAGGATTTTGTGCTCGGAGGGAAAATTTTTGTTCACAACCAATGTAAAAAACGACCTCAATTGGATTCGGGGTTAAATTTCATGCTTAAAATGGTGCTTATGCGTTTTTCAAATAGAGCCGGTTTTGCTGTCTGGGAAGGAATTCCTGATGCGGGGTCAAGGGATTTTTGTGTTCCGGAGGTGATCATTTTGGGGGGGTTGGACCCAAATGTAAAAATGGACGTGAGAATTGGATTCGAGGTTAAATTTCATGCTTAAAAATGTTGCTTTTTGTACTTCTTAAAAATTGAGCCATTTTGGTGTCCGGGGAAGGAAAATCCTGATGCCGGAATCAGGGATTTTTGTCCTCCAGAGGTGAAATTTTTTTTGACCGAAAAGTAAAAACGGACATCAGAATTGGATTCGGGGTTAAATTTCATGCTTAAAAATGGTGCTTTATGTAGTTTTTAAAAATTGAGCCGTTTTGGTGTCTGGGGAAGGAAATTCCTGATGCCGGGGTCAGGAGTTTTTGCGCTTCGGAGGTGAAAATTTTTTTTTGACCCAAAGGTAAAAATGGACACCAGAATTGGATTCGGGGTTAAATTTCATGCTTAAAAATGGTGCTTTATGCAGTTTTTAAAAATTGAGCCGTTTTGGTGTCTGGGGAAGGAAATTCCTGATGCCAGGGTTAGGGATTTTTGAGCTCCGGAGGTGAAAATTTTTTTTTGACCCAAATGTAAAAATGAACATTAGAATTGATTCAGGTTTAAATTCGTGCTTAAATGGTGCTTAGGCAGTTTTTAAAATGGAGCCGTTTATGTGTCCGGGGAAGAGAAAGCCTGATTCCTGGGGATCGGAGGTAGATTTTTTGCTCTGGAGTGAAAATTTTTTGACTCCAAATGTAAAATACATCAGAATTAGATCAGGGTTCAATTTCATACTTACAATGGCTTTATGTTAGTTTTTTAAAATGAGCCGTTTCGCTTCTGGGAAGGGAAATTCCTGATTGCCGGGGTCAGGATTTTTGGTGCTCAGAGTGAAAATATTATTTTGAACGCCAAATGTAACACTAAGATCAGAATTGGATTCGGGGTAAAATTTTCATGCTTAAAAATGGTGCTTTAATGTATTTTTAAAAAATGGAGCCGTTTGGCTGTCTGGGGAAGGAATTCCTGATGCCGGGGTCACAGGGATTTTTGGGGGTGCTCCGAGTGCAATTTTTTTGACCCAAATGTAAAAACGGACATCAGAATTGGATTCGGGGTTAAATTTCATGCTTAAAAATGGTGCTTTATGTAGTTTTTAAAAATTGAGCCGTTTTGGTGTCTGGGGAAGGAAATTCCTGATGCCGGGGTCAGGAGTTTTTGCGCTTCGGAGGTGAAAAATTTTTTTTGACTCAAATGAAAAAATGGGCATCAGAATTAGATTCAGGGTTAAATTTCATGCTTAAAAATGGTGCTTTATGTTGTTTTTAAAAATTGAGCCGTTTTGGTGTCCTGGGAAGGAACGGGGTCAGGGATTTTTGTGCCCCGGAGGTGAAACATTTTTTTTGACCCAAATGTAAAAACGGACATCAGAATTGGATTCGGGGTTAATTTTCATGCTTAAAAATGGTGCTTTATGTAGTTTTTAAAAATTGAGCCGTTTTGGTGTCTAGGGAAGGAAATTCCTGATGATGGGGTCAGGGATTTTTGTGCTCCAGAGGTGGAAAATTTTTTTTGACCCAAACGTAAAAACGGACATAAGAATTGGATTCGGGGTTAAATTTCATGCTTAAAAATGGTGCTTCGTGTAGTTTTTAATATTTGAGCCATTTTGGTGTCCTGGGAAGGAAATTCCTGATGATGGGGTCAGGGATCTTTGTGTTCCAGAGGTGAACATTTTTTTTTGACCCAAATGTAAAAACGGATATTAGAATTGGATTCGGGGTTAAATTTCGTGCTTAACAGTGGTGCTTTATGTAGTTTTTAAAATTTGAGCCGTTTTGGTGTCCTGGGAAGGAAATTCCTGATGATGGGGTCAGGGATCTTTGTGTTCCAGAGGTGAACATTTTTTTTTGACCCAAATGTAAAAATGGATATCAGAATTGGTTTCGGGGTTAAACTTCATGCTTAAAAATGGTGCTTTATGTAGTTTTTAAAATTTGAGCCGTTTTGGTGTCCTGGGAAGGAAATTCCTGATGATGGGGTCAGGGATTTTTGTGCTCCAGAGATAAACATTTTTTTTTGACCCAAATGTAAAAATGGACATCAAAATTGGATTCGGGGTTAAATTTCATGCTTAAAAATGGTGCTTTATGTTGTTTTTAAAAATTGAGCCGTTTTGGTGTCCTGGGAAGGAAAGGGGTCAGGGATTTTTGTGCTCCGGAGGTGAAAATTTTTTTGGACCCAAATGTAAAAACGGACATAAGAATAGGATTCAGGGTTAAATTTCATGGTTAAAAATGGTGCTTTATGTAGTTTTTAAAAATTGAGCCGTTTTGCTGTCTGGGGAAGGAAATTCCTGATGCCGGGGTCAGGGATATTTGTACTACGGAGGTGAAAATTTTTTTTTGACCTAAATGTAAAAATGGACATTAGAATTAGATTCGGGGTTAAATTTCGTGCTTAACAGTGGTGCTTTATGTAGTTTTTAAAAATTGAGCCGTTTTGGTGTCTAGGGAAGGAAATTCCTGATGATGGGGTCAGGGATTTTGGTGCTCCAGAGGTGGAAAATTTTTTTTGACCCAAACGTAAAAACGGACATAAGAATTGGATTCGGGGTTAAATTTCATGCTTAAAAATGGTGCTTCGTGTAGTTTTTAAAATTTGAGCCAGTTTGGTGTCCTGGGAAGGAAATTCCTCATGATGGGGTCAGGGATTGTTGTGCTCCGGAGGTGAAAATTTTTTTTTGACCCTAATGTAAAAATGAACATTAGAATTGGATTCAGGGTAAAATTTCGTGCTTAAAAGTGGTGCTTTATGTAGTTTTTAAAAATGGAGCCGTTTTGGTCTCCGGGGAAGGAAATTCTTGATGCCGGGGTCAGGGATTTTTGCGCTTCGGAGGTGAAAAATTTTTTTTGACTCAAATGTAAAAATGGACATCAGAATAGGATTCGGGGTTAAATTTCATGCTTAAAAATGGTGCTTTATGCAGTTTTTAAAAATTGAGCCGTTTTGGTGTCTGGGGAAGGAAATTCCTCATGCTGGGGTCAGGGATTTTTGTGCTCCGGAGGTGAAAATTGTTTTTTGACCAACAACAAAAAAAAAAAAAAAAAAAAAAAAAAAACAAAAAAAAAACAAAATGTAAAAATGGACATTAGAATTGGATTCGGGGTTAAATTTCGTGCTTAACAGTGGTGCTTTATGTAGTTTTTAAAAATGGAGCCGTTTTGGTGTCCGGGGAAGGAAAGCCTGATGCCGGGATCAGAGATTTTGTGCTCCAGAGGTGAAAATTTTTTTTTGACCCAAATGTAAAAATGAACATTAGAATTGGATTCAGGGTTAAATTTCGTGCTTAAAAGTGGTGCTTTATGTAGTTTTTAAAAATGGAGCGTTTTGGTGTCCGGGGACGGAAAGCCTGATGCCGGGATCAGAGATTTTGTGCTCCGGAGGTGAAAATTGTTCTTTGACCCAATGTAAAATGGACATCAGAATTGGATTTCGGGGTTAAATTCATGCTTTACAAATGTGCTTTATGTATTTTTAAAATTGAGCCGTTTTTAGATTGGGTATACAAAAATATTATATATTTTTTTCATAAGTTTTATTTTTATATATATTATAGATAATCTTTTTATATATATAAATATAAAGTTCTTAATTTAATTTTTATTTTTACTTTTTAAGCCTATATTCTGCTCTGGGAAGCTCGGGGGGGGAAGGGAGGGGGGGGGTTTGGGAGGGGTGGGGTTTTTTTTTTTTATATATGTATTGTTTAGTTTTATTTTTTTGTATATGTTGTCTCCTTGTTTGTATTCCTTTTTTCTTTTTTGTAAAAATTTTATAAAACTTTTATAAAAAAAAAAAAAATTGAGCCGTTTTGGTGTCTGGGGAAGGAAATTCCTGATGATGGGGTCAGGGATTTTTGTGCTCCGAAGGTGAAAATTTTTTTTTGACCCAAATGTAAAAAAGGACATCAAAATGATTCGGGTTTTAAATTTCGTGCTTAAAAGTGGTGCTTTATGTAGTTTTTAAAATTTGAGCTGTTTTGGTGTCCTGGGAAGGAAATTCCCAATGATGGGGTCAGGGATTTTTGTGCTCCAGAGGTGAAAAAAATTTTTTGACCCAAATGTAAAAACGGACATAAGAATTGGATTCGGGGTTAAATTTCATGCTTAAAAATGATGCTTTATGTTGTTTTTAAAAATTGAGCCGTTTTGCTGTCTGGGGAAGGAAATTCCTGATGCCGGGGTCAGGGATTTTTGTGCTCCGGAGGTGAAAAATTTTTTTTGACCCAAATGTAAAAATGGACTTTAGAATTGGATTCGGGGTTAAATTTCGTGCTTAACAGTGGTGCTTTATGTAGTTTTTAAAATTTGAGCCGTTTTGGTGTCCTGGGAAGGAAATTCCCAATGATGGGGTCACGGATTTTTGTGCTCCGGAGGTGAACATTTTTTTTGACCCAAATGTAAAAACGGACATCAAAATTGGATTCGGGGTTAAATTTCATGCTTAAAATGGTGCTTTATATCGTTTTTAAAAATGGAGCCGTTTTGCTGTCTGGGGAAGGAAATTCCTGATGCCTGGGTCCGGGATTTTTGTGCTCCGGAGGTGAACATTTTTTTTTGACCCAAATGTAAAAACGGACATCAAAATTGGATTCGGGGTTAAATTTCATGCTTAAAAATGGTGCTTTATGTAGTTTTTAAAAATGGAGCCGTTTTGGTTTCTGGGGAAGGAAATTCCTGATACCGGGGTCAGGGATTTTTGTGCTCTGGAGGTGAAACATTTTTTTTGACCCAAATGTAAAAATGGACATTAGAATTGGATTCGGGGTTAAATTTCGTGCTTAAAAGTGGTGCTTTATGTAGTTTTTAAAATTTGAGCTGTTTTGGTGTCCTGGGAAGGAAATTCCCAATGAGGGGGTCAGGGATTTTTGTGCTCCGGAGGTGAAAATTTTTCTTTGACCCAAATGTAAAAATGGACATCAGAATTGGATTCGGGGTTAAATTTCATGCTTAAAAATGGTGCTTTATGTAGTTTTTTAAAATTGAGCCGTTTTCGTGTCTGGGGAAGGAAATTCTTGATGCCGGGGTCAGGGATTTTTGTGCTCCGGAGATGAACATTTTTTTTTGACCCAAATGTAAAAACGGACATCAAAATTGGATTCAGGGTTAAATTTCATGCTTAAAATGGTGCTTTAGGTAGTTTTTAAAAATGGAGCCGTTTTGGTGTCTAGGGAAGGAAATTCCTGAAGATGGGGTCAGGGATTTTTGTGCTCCAGAGGTGAAAATTTTTCTTTGACCCAAATGTAAAAATGGACTTTAGAATTGGATTCGGGGTTAAATTTCGTGCTTAACAGTGGTGCTTTATGTAGTTTTTAAAATTTGAGACGTTTTGGTGTCCTGGGAAGGAAATTCCCAATGATGGGGTCACGGATTTTTGTGCTCCGGAGGTGAACATTTTTTTTTGACCCAAATGTAAAAACGGACATCAAAATTGGATTCAGGGTTAAATTTCATGCTTAAAAATGGTGCTTTATGTAGTTTTTAAAAATTGAGCCGTTTTGGTGTCTAGGGAAGGAAATTCTTGATGATGGGGTCAGGGATTTTTGTGCTCCAGAGGTGAAAAATTTTTTTTGACCCAAATGTAAAAACGGACATAAGAATTGGATTCGGGGTTAAATTTCATGCTTAAAAATGATGCTTTATGTTGTTTTTAAAAATTGAGCCGTTTTGGTGTCTGGGGGGTCAGGGCTTTTTGTGCTCCGGAGGTGAAATTTTTTTTTTGACCCAAATGTAAAAACGGACATCAGAATTGGATTCGGGGTTAAATTTCATGCTTAAAATGGTGCTTTATATCGTTTTTAAAAATGGAGCCGTTTTGCTGTCTGGGGAAGGAAATTCCTGATGCCGGGAACAGGGATTTTTGTGCTCCGGAGATGAAAATTTTTTTTTGACCCAAATGTAAAAACGGACATCAAAATTGGATTCGGGGTTAAATTTCCTGCTTAAAAATGGTGCTTTATGTAGTTTTTAAAAAGGAGCGTTTTGGTGTCTGGGGAAGGAATTTCCTGATGCCGGGGTCAGGGATTTTTGAGCTCTGGACGTTAAAATTTTTTTTGACCCAAAAGTAAAAACAGACGTCAGAATGGGATTCGGGGTTAAATTTCATGCTTAAAAATGGTGCTTTTTGTAGTTTTTAAAAATTTAGCCCTTTTGGTGTATGGGGAAGGAAATTCCTGATGCCGGGGTCAGGGATTTTTGAGCTCTGGAGGTGAAAAATTTTTTTTGACCGAAATGTAAAAACGGATGTCAGAATGGGATTTGGGGTTAAATTTATGCTGTTAAAAAGGTGCTTTATGTAGTTTTTAAAATTTGAGCGTTTGGTGTATGGGGAAGGAAATTCCTGATGGGGTCAGGGATTTTTGTGCTCCGGAGGTGAAAATTTTTCTTTGACCCAAATGTAAAAATGGACATCAGAATTGGATTCGGGGTTAAATTTCATGCTTAAAAATGGTGCTTTATGTAGTTTTTAAAAATTGAGCCGTTTTTTAGATTGGGTATACAAAAATATTATATAGTTTTTTCATAAGTTTTATTTTTATATATATAATAGATAATCTTTTTATATATATAAATATAAAGTTCTTAATTTAATTTTTATTTTTAAGCCTATATTCTGCTCTGGGAAGCTCAGGGGGGGGGGAAGGGAGGGGGGGGGTTTTGGGAGGGGTGGGGGGGTTTTTTTTTATATATATGTATTGTTTAGTTTTATTTTTTTCTATATGTTGTCTCTTGTTTTGTATTCCTTTTTCTTTTTTGTAAAATTTATAAAACTTTTAATAAAAAAAAAAAAAAAAATTGAGCCGTTTTCGTGTCTGGGGAAGGAAATTCTTGATGCCGGGGTCAGGGATTTTTGTGCTCCGGAGATGAACATTTTTTTTTGACCCAAATGTAAAAACGGACATCAAAAATGGGATTCGGGTGTTAAAATTTCATGCTTAAAAATGGTGCTTATGTAGTTTTTAAAA
>NW_024099032.1:0-9762 GCF_016545835.1 Crotalus tigris
CTGCCACAAAGAAGAGGGGGATCAACCTATTCTCCAAAGCACCAGAAGGCAAGACAAAAAGTGATGGATGGAAACTAATCAATGAGAGAAGCTACCTGGCATTCAGGAGAAGCTTCCCAAGAATGAGGACAATTAACTAGTGGAATGGCTTGCCTTCAGAAGTTGCAGGTGCTTCATCAATGGATATCTTTAAGAAGAGACTGGACAGTCATTTGTCTGACATGGTATAGGGTCTTCTGCTTGTGTAGGGGGTTGGACTAGAAAACAAGAAACAATGGGTGGAAATCAATCAAGGAGAAAAGCAACCTGGAATTATGGAGAAACTTCCTAACAGTGAGAACAATTAACCAGTGGAACAGCTTTGCCTCCAGAAGTTTTTAGAAGCGATTGAAATTGAGCAGCTACTTTTGTTCTAAAATGGTGTAGGATCTCCTGCTCTGTTTATATACAAGTGGCTTGGCCTGGCAATGTTGGTGGGGTTATCCTTGGTGGATCCTTGATTAGATGTTGTTTACTGAGTTGCTAGTTTCTTGATTGGGGCATTGTTTACTGCTACTGAGACAATCAAAAAGCTAAAAGATACAACACCTCTTGACTAGCAATCATCAGCCAGATAAGCAGAAATTAACACCAGGCATAAGTAATATATGCACAGTGTATAAACAGACAGGAAACCCCATTCCCTTCCAGGATTGATGGTGTTCCCTAGTTGGGTAATGAAACATCTGCAAGAAAACAACCAAGCTCAGAGAGCACCAAGGACCTTACAATAGTCTTTCTCCTCCTCTTCCTCCTCTTCCTCCTCTTCCTCCTCCTCCTCCTCCTCCTCTTCCTCCTCCTCTTCCTCCTCCTCTTCTTCCTTGCAACCCCCACTCCCTTGATGATGTTACTTAGTTTGGATCATAAAATGTCTGCAAGAAAGCAACCAAGCTCAGAGAGCACCAAGGAACACACAGTTCTCTCCTCCTCCTCCTCCTCCTCCTCCTCCTCCTCCTCCTCCTCCTCCTCCTCCTCCTCCCCCTCCTTCCAAACAGCCAAGCTCCAGTCTTCTTTTGGAGAAAGACACTCGATCGTCTTGAGCGTCTAGCAACTCACTCATCAAGCATAATAGCACAAAAATTACCATCCAGCCACCTTGAGCATAAGGCAGATATGAACAAAACATGGTGCATTCCCAGCTTGATTACTGAAGATGGAGCCCAATGTACATTACTGGGCTTATTTATGTGCAAGAATGAAATGAGACCCTGGCAACAATGATTGCCAATATGAAAGAAACAAACCATCCCATCTCCTGAATAAGATCCAATCCATATCCAACAAATTGCAAACAGCTTGTTTATGACCAGTAGCCTATTTCTCCATGTTTATTTGTAAGCTAATAGAGAGTATATGCTGTCTCGTCCACCATCCCTATAAGGTTTCCAACGTGTGTTCTAAATCAGGGGTCTTCAAACTCAGCCCTTTGATGACTCATGGACTTCAACTCCCAGAATTCCTCAGCCAGTGTGCCTGGCTGAGGAATTCTGGGAGTTGAAGTCCACGAGTCATAAAAAGGCCGAGTTTGAAGACCCCTGTTCTAAATGACCCATGGAGGGAAATAGTAAATCCACTATTTATACCCAAAATGTAAACATTTTTGGGATGCAAAAGAACTAGCTCCTGGATCTGGAAGGGTCCTTGAAAGTCTTCTAAGTCCAATCCCCTGGTCAAGTCCAATTTCTTCTTAAAAGCCTCCAGTGAAGGAGCACCCACAACTTCTGAAGGCAAGCCATTCCACTGGTTGATGGTTCTCACTGTCAGGAAATTTCTCCTTAATTCCAGGTTGCTTCTCTCCTTGATTAGTTTCCATCCATTGTTTCTTGTCTTGACGTCTGGTGCTTTGGAGAATAGGTTGAATCCCTCTTCTTAGTGGCAGCCCCTCAGATATTGGAAGACTGTTGGAACCTGAGTTCTAGGTTGGATTCTCCTAATAAGGAGATTGACTTGATTAACTGGAGCTTAGCATGTAGTCCTGATTCTTCACATCTCTCTCTCACACATACACATACACACATATACAACTTTCTAAAGTTGTTGCAACTTTCTAAAGTTGGCTGATGCCAGCCTGGGCCTCTTGTTAATAAACCCAGGCCTCTAAAATTAACAAGTTTGCTTTATCATTGATTAAGCATTATTTCAGTTGCCTCCACCTCTTAAACTCTGAAACAAAAGGACTTCCAATTACTCTTCTTTGAAGGCAAGTCTGCCTGTGCAATTTTCAATCATCTGGAAGAAGAGAATTACAATATATATATTCTGAGGTTTTCGCGGGTGTTTGTATGTAGGTCTTTGATTGTTTGGGTTATCTCCCACGTAAAATTGGAAGTGTCTTGGCAACGTTTCGACGAAGTCCCATTCGTCATCTTCAGGCTGGTGTTTTCAGCTTCGTCCTCTGAGGAGCATGAAGCATAAAGCTGAAAACACTCTGGAAAGAGTGCAGAGAAGAACAACAAGCATGATTAGATGGCTGGGGGCTAACTCATATGAAGAACAGTTACAGGAATTGGGTATGTCTAGTCTTCTGAAAAGAAGGACTAAGGGTGACATGACAGCAGTCTTCCAATATCTCAGGGGTTACCACCAAAAAGAGGGAGTCAAGCTATTCTCCAAAGCGCCTGAATGCAGGACAAGAAGCAATGGATGCAAACTCATCAAGGAGAGAAGCAACCTAGAACTAAGGAGAAACGTCCAAACAGTGAGAACAATCAACCTCTTGAAACAACTTCCCTCCAGAAGTTGTATGTGCTTCATCACTGGAAGTTTTTAAGACGAGATTGGACAGCCACTTGACTGAAATGGTATAGGGTCTCCTGCTTGAGCAGGGGGTTGGACTAGAAGACCTCAGAGGTTAAATCAACTCAAATCAACCTTTATTGTCAAAGTACAACATGTGTACAATGAGATTGGCTAAGCCTCCCTTCGTGCACCCCCTGACACAACTCACAGTGACAACAAACACACAATCCCATTACACCCTATGAATCCATTGCACAAGGTGACGAGGTCCCTTCCAACTCTGTTATTCTAACATGAGACATAAGATAACCTTTATTGTCATTTTTTTTTACTGTGGGCACAATGGCACACATCAAAAATGAAATTTAGTTGCCTGGTCTCAAAGTGAAACACATACATGACACACACCTAAACATACTATGAACAACATATATATAGACCCACATCCCTACATATACGTAGCAAATACATATTAAATATTGTCCACCTTGAATATATAATGGAAGGAGGAAGCTTGAAAGTTCACAAGGTTAATGCTGTATGGAATGAAACTATGGCTGAATCTGGATGTTCTGCTACGGATACCATGAAGCCTCCTCCCAGAAGGTAACAAGGAAAACAGGTCGTAAAGAGGATGTGTAGTGTCCCAGACAATCTTATGGACCCTGCTCAAGCAATGCTTCTGTGCTAGTCTTACCGTTCATCCAGGACAGTTTGGAATCAAAATATTCATTTCCTTCTTAAAATATGTGATTCAGCCTTGCTACCTTAATTTTTTCCTCTTTCTCTCTCACAGTGTGACCTATACCATGATAAGCCAAGCTTAGTTAAGCAAGGATCATTGAACCAATTCAGCTCCTATTACAAACAGAGCTATAAATGATAATTCATATACTATGCAGGTACTCCTCAAGTTGCAACCATTAATTTAGTGACTATTCAAGGCTACAACAGTAGTGAAAAACATGACTTATGGCAGGTTTTATTTTTGCACTTGTGCCCATTGCAGCATCCACATGGTCACCTGATCAAAGTTTGGATACTTGGCAAATGGCTCAGTCCATGGATGTGGTGACCAGGTCTATTTTGTTCACCCATACAAGTAATCCTCGACTTACGACCACAATTGGCTCATATTTATGAGGGTTGCTATTTCCAGGAGTAATGTGATTCCCTTTTGTGACTATCTGACAAGCAAGGTCAACAGGGGAAGCCAGGTTCACTTCACAACTGCTTACTTACTTAACACCTGCAGTGATTCACTTAAGAACAGGGGCAGGAAAGGTTGTAAAGTGAGACAAAATGCCTTATCAACCATCTTGGTTAGCTACAGAAACAATGGGCTCAACCGTGATCATAAGGGTGCAGACTGCCTGTACAACAACGGTTAGCTTCCCCTGGTGAAGCTGACAGAATGCAAAACCATTAAGCCTAGTTGGAATTCATTCATTGTGTTAAAATCAAAGAAACCTCCTTAGAACTTCGTAGAACGGGTGAATCCAGTCAGTTTGTTGATGAGATGGGACTAGGCAAGATCAACTGATCTCATCTCACAGGACACGCTGTGACATCTTATATTTAACTACGGAGATTCTCAGTTATGCAGTTTCTGGTTGTCCCAAAGATGCTTTTTCAGGAGGCAACTGGACTTTCTTGTTTTTCCACACTAGATTAGACTAGACTAGACTAGGCTAGGCTAGACTAGAAATAGAAATAGAAATAATAGAAATAGAAATAATAGAAATAGAAATAATAGAAATAGAAATAATAGAAATAGAAATAATAGAAATAGAAATAGGACTGGACTACACTACACTACACTACACTACACTACACTACACTACACTACACTACACTACACTACACTAGTCTAGTCCCCCCCGCTCAAGTAGGAGAATCTATAACCATTCCAGACAAGTGACTGTCCAGTCTCTTCTTAAAAACCTCCAATGATGGAGCACCAACACTTTCTGAAGGCAAACTGTTCCACTGGTTGATTGTCATCACTGTCAGGAAGTTTCTCCTTAATTCCAGGTTGCTTCTCTTTTTGATCAGTTTCCAACCATTGTTTCTTGTCCTGCCTTCTGGTGCTTTGGAGAATAATTTGACCCCCTCTTCTTTGTGGCAGCCCATCAAATACTGGAATACTGCTATCATATCACCCCTATTTCTTCTTTTCTTTAGACTAGCCAAACCCAAGTCCCACAGATGTTCTTCTTATGTTTTAGTTTTCTGGCCTTGGATCATCTTAATTGCTCTTCTCTGAATTTTTTTCCAAACTCTCAGCATCTTTTTTTTGTGATATGGTGACCAAAATTGGCTGTAGTATTCCCGGTTTGGTCTCACTAGGGGTTTTATAAACTGGTACTTTGCGTGATCTTGATTCTATGCCTCTGTTTATACAACCCAGGATTGTATTAGCTTTTTTGGCTGCTGCTGCACATTGCTGGCTCATAGTCAAGTGATTGTCCACTAGGACTCCAAGGTCCTTCTCACAGTTATTGTTTTTAAGCCAGGTCTCACCTAATTGGTACTTATATCTTTGATGTTTCCTGCCTAAATGTTAAAAATTGCTTTTCTCCATGTTTTGCTTTGCTTCTCCATGTTTCACTTCTCATCCAAGAAGCTTCTTCAACTCTGAGTGGATGGTGGGGAAATGGAAGGATTTATATTCCTTACAGATAGCTGGTCATTTGCATACTTTTAGAGAGTCGTTGAGGCCATCTGGAAGTTTATCTGTGCCCTCAGGACCATCTGAATAGTGCAAATAGGTTGTGGGACCTTCTTGGAACTACTAAAAGGACTGTGTTGCAGACTGGAGATAGATGATGTCGTATCCCTCCCCTTCTGTTGAGAGAGGGCTATTCAGTTTTGACCTAGATGGCCTTTTTGACCATCTTTCAAACCAGCGGTCCTCTCTGTCCAAAATGTGCACTTGCATTTTTAATGTCTACTGGCTATGCATGCTTGAGATGCTCACCCATGATTAACTTAATCAAGCCTCCTTCAATTAACCCTCTTTCCTGGGCTTGCTCGGCAAAACTCAACTATCTAAAATGTGATTGGTTAGTTGCTGGTTCACTGCAGCTCCAGAATGACATCTCCAGCAACTATTTTGAGGAGAATACCAAGGGTCTTCCTTAAGCCATAATTCATCTGAAAGAATTTAGCTGCAGGAAACCATATCATTTGAACAAGTGAAGCAAGCCGTATGTATAAGGAACATTGCAGGAGCTCTGATCTGGCTTGTGATTAGGAAACCCACCCTGTCACATGTAGCTCCAGGCGATGACTCAGGCGATCACTCAGAACTCAAAACAAAAAAAATAAATAAGGAATTAAGGAGAAAATTCCAAACAGTGAGGACAATTAACCAGTGGAGCAGCTTGCCAACAACAAGATGAGGGTGTGTGTGTGTCAAACTATTTTCCAAAGAACCAAAAGGCAAGACTAGAAAAATGTGTCAATGCTGCAAATATTGTATATTCTTGCTTTTGACAATATGTAGAACTGTCTGGTAATTATGGGGTTAATACAGAGCAGAAGGGGGGTGGGGGTAAAGCCCGGGAAAGAAAGAGGAAGAAAACATTTGACCTTCACACTAATTGGATAATGTGAGATATGACGGTTAATTTAGGGACCGAACATGCTGATAATATAACTGCTCAGAGGAAGAGAACTTAGATCCTAGCATCCCTCCGTTGTGCCTGTGCCGACATTTTGTAACAATAAAAGACTTTTAGGAAAATAAATGCCTGGAAGTTCTTTGGAATGTTTCATTAGCCGGAACCACAATACAATGGTTGGAAACTAGCCAAAGACAGAAACAACCTAGAAGTAAGGAGAAATTGGACTAGAAGACCTCCAAGATCCCTTCCAACTCTTATTCTATGTTATGTTCTGTGTTAGATTAGGTGTATGTGTGAAGGCAGGACAAGAAGTAATGGATGGAAACTAATTAAAGACAGAACTAGCGTAGAAGTAAGGAGAAAACTTCCATCAATGAGAACAATTAACCAGTGGGACAGTTTTCCCTCAGAAGTTGTGGGTACTCCATCACCGGAGGTTTTTAAGAAGAGACTGGACAGCCACTTGTCTGGAATGGCATAGGGCAGTGGTTCTCAACCTGTGGGTCGGGTCGGGGGTCGCCAAACAACACAGTCCGCCATTTTTCCCCCTTTTCCTTAGCTGTGCTACTCCCTTTTATTCTATTGGCTTTCAAAAGCCAATAGGAATTGTCCACGTTGTCTCTGCCCTGCTGAGCCCGCCAAAAGTCCCATTCTGCAAACGGTGCTGCACCAGTTGAGTAGTCCTCGACTTACGACCGGTTGAGTAGTCCTCGACTTATGACCGGTTGGGGGTCGCGGCATTAAAAAGGTTGAGAATCACTGGCATAGGGTATTCTTCTTGAGCAGGGGGCTGGACTAGAAGACCTCCAAGGTCCCTTCCAACTCTGTTATTCTGTTAGTTTGTTATTTTTGTTTCGGATTGTAGCATTAAGAACAATCAGAGAGGAGACTGATCATGGTTTCACAAGGGGCAGCAATCTTTAGAGGTCTAGTCTAGATCTGCTCCCATGCGGATCCCTTTTAGATCCTCAGCAGGCCAAGATAGATGGATTTAAAAAAAAAACCTTTTTGTGTGTCTTTCAAGGCCCTCGCGACGGAGAGCTGAAGAATTCCTGCTCTTTCCTCACCCTCTTTCATCTCTTAAGATAATGTGAAAACATTTTTTTCCCCCTCGGAAAAAAAAGATGTTTATGCAACATCAGCATCAAAAAGACATTTTCTTGTTTTCCCTAATGACTTGATCAGACGTACGGCAGCACAATGAACGATGTTGTTATTCCCTTTGCTTTCCTTGATTGTTATGTTTTCGTGGAAACATCATTACTGAGGATAATAGCAGTGCCAGGACAGATTCGATGTGTCGGCCTGACGTTCCCACCCATCCTAATGCAGTGTGGGATAACCGCTTTGCCTCGAAGCTCCACCGTGTGTGTCGGCAGCCATTTCAAGAGAAGGAATCCTAGGGTCATAAAGCTGGAAGGGACCTTGAAGGTCTTCTAGACCAATCCCCTTCCCCCGTCCAAGGCAGGAGACTTTATACCAGAGGTCTCCAATCCCCAGGCTACAGCCCGTTCTGAACAGGGCCATGCAAGCATTGGGAGAGCGTGCCCGCCGCTTGTGCAAATGGAGTTGTGCATATTTGTGTGCATGCCACCGCTCGCATGGAACCATCCCATCCCTATTCTGTTCTGTTCTGCTCTGCTCTGCTCTATTCTATTCTATTCTATTCTATTCTATTCTATTCTATTCTATTCTATTCTATTCTATTCTATTCTATTCTATTCTATTCCATTCCATTCCATTCCACTCCACTCTATCCTATCCTATCCTATCCTATCCTATTCTGTTCTATTCTGTGCTATTCTATTCCATTCCATTCCTGTTTTATTCTATTCTATTCTATTCTATTCTATTCTATTCTATTCTATTCTATTCTATTCTATTCTACTCACTCCACTCCACTCCACTCCGTTCCGTTCCGTTCTGTTCCATTCTGTTCTGTACTATTCTATTCTATTCTATTCCATTCCATTCCACTCCATTCCTGTTCTATTCTATTCTATTCTATTCTATTCTATTCTATTCTATTCTATTCTATTCCATTCCACTCCACTCTATCCTATCCTATCCTATCCTATCCTATCCTATCCTATCCTATCCTATCCTAGCCTATCCTAGCCTATCCTATTCTGTTCTATTCTGTGCTATTCTATTCCATTCCATTCCTGTTTTATTCTATTCTATTCTATTCTATTCTATTCTATTCTATTCTATTCTATTCTATTCTATTCTATTCTATTCTATTCTATTCCATTCCATTCCATTCCACTCCACTCTATCCTATCCTATCCTATCCTATCCTATCCTATCCTATCCTATCCTATCCTATCCTATCCTATTCTGTTCTATTCTGTGCTATTCTATTCCATTCCATTCCTGTTCTATTCTATTCTATTCTATTCTATTCTATTCTATTCTATTCTATTCACTCCACTCCACTCCACTCCGTTCCGTTCCGTTCTGTTCCGTTCTGTTCTGTACTATTCTATTCTATTCTATTCCATTCCATTCCACTCCATTCCTGTTCTATTCTATTCTATTCTATTCTATTCTATTCTATTCTATTCCATTCCATTCCATTCCATTCCATTCCACTCCACTCCACTCCACTCCACTCCACTCCACTCCACTCTATCCTATCCTATCCTATCCTATTCTGTTCTATTCTGTGCTATTCTATTCCATTCCTTTCCTGTTTTATTCTATTCTATTCTATTCTATTCTATTCTATTCTATTCTATTCTATTCTATTCTATTCTATTCTATTCTACTCACTCCACTCCACTCCACTCCGTTCCGTTCCGTTCTGTTCCGTTCTGTTCTGTACTATTCTATTCTATTCTATTCCATTCCATTCCACTCCATTCCTGTTCTATTCTATTCTATTCTATTCTATTCTATTCTATTCTATTCTATTCTATTCCATTCCATTCCATTCCATTCCACTCCACTCTATCCTATCCTATCCTATCCTATCCTATCCTATCCTATCCTATCCTATCCTATCCTATCCTATCCTATCCTATCCTATCCTATCCTATCCTATCCTGTTCTATTCTGTGCTATTCTATTCCATTCCATTCCTGTTTTATTCTATTCTATTCTATTCTATTCTATTCTATTCTATTCTATTCTATTCTACTCACTCCACTCCACTCCACTCCGTTCCGTTCTGTTCCGTTCTGTTCTGTACTATTCTATTCTATTCTATTCCATTCCATTCCACTCCATTCCTGTTCTATTCTATTCTATTCTATTCTATTCTATTCTATTCTATTCTATTCTATTCTATTCTATTCCCTATTCTATTCTATTCCCTATTCTATTCTATTCTATTCCTCCACTCCACTCCACT
>NW_024099033.1:0-3446 GCF_016545835.1 Crotalus tigris
GTGAAAATTTTTTTTTGAGCCAAATGTAAAAACGGAGATCAGAAGTGTATTCGGAGTTAAATTTCATGCTTAAAAATGGTCCTTTGTGTACTTTTTAAAAATTAAGCTGTTTTCGTGTCCTGAGAAGGAAATTCCTGATGCCGGGGTCAGGGATTTTTGTGCTTTGGAGGTGAAAATTTTATTTTGACCCAAATGTAAAAACGGACATCAGAATTGTATTAAGGGTTAAATTTCATGCTTAAAAATGGTGCTTTATGTAGTTTTTAAAAATTGAGCCGTTTTGGTGTCTCAGGGAGGAAATTCCTGATGCCGGGGTGAGGGATTTTTGTGATCTGGAGCTGAAAATTTTTTTTTGACCCAAATGTAAAAACGGACATCAGAATTGTATTCAGGGTTAAATTTCATGCTTAAAAATGGTGCTTTATGTAGTTTTTAAAAATTGAGCTGTTTTGGTGTCTCAGGAAGGAATTCCTGATGCCGGGGTCAGGGATTTTTGTGCTCTGGAGGTGAAATTTTTATTTTGACCCAAATGTAAAAACGGACATCAGAATTGTATTCGGGGTTAAATATCATGCTTAAAAATGGTGCTTTATGTAGTTTTTAAAAATTGAGCTGTTTTCGTGTCCGGAGAAGGAAATTCCTGATGCCGGGGTCAGGGATTTTTGTGCTCTGGAAGTGAAAATTTTATTTTGACCCAAATGTAAAAACGGACATCAGAATTGTATTTGGGGTTAAATTTCATGCTTAAAAATGGTGCTTTATGTAGTTTTTAAAAATTGAGCCGTTTTGGTGTCGCAGGGAGGAAATTCCTGATGCCGGGGTCAGGGATTTTTGTGCTCTGGAGGTGAAAATTTTTTTTGGAGCCAAATGTAAAAACGGACATCAGAATTGTATTCTGAGTTAAATTTCATGCTTAAAAATGGTGCTTTGTGTAGTTTTTAAAAATTGAGCTGTTTTCGTGTCCGGTGAAGGAAATTCCTGATGCCGGGGTGAGGGATTTTTGTGATCTGGAGGTGAAAATTTTTTTTTCAGCCAAATGTAAAAACAGACATCAGAATTGTATTCGGGGTTAAATTTCATGCTTAAAAATGGTGCTTTATGTAATTTTTAAAAATTGAGCTGTTTTGGTGTCTCAGGGAGGAAATTCCTGATGCCGGGGTCAGGGATTTTTGTGCTCTGGAGGTGAAAATTTTTTTTTGAGCCAAATGTAAAAACGGAGATCAGAATTGTATTCGGAGTTAAATTTCATGCTTAAAAATGGTCCTTTGTGTACTTTTTAAAAATTAATCTGTTTTCGTGTCCTGAGAAGGAAATTCCTGATGCCGGGGTCAGGGATTTTTGTGCTTTGGAGGTGAAAATTTTATTTTGACCCAAATGTAAAAACGGACATCAGAAGTGTATTCAGGGTTAAATTTCATGCTTAAAAATGGTGCTTTATGTAGTTTTTAAAAATTGAGCCGTTTTGGTGTCTCAGGGAGGAAATTCCTGATGCCGGGGTGAGGGATTTTTGTGATCTGGAGGTGAAAATTTTTTTTTGACCCAAATGTAAAAACTGAGATCAGAATTGTATTCGGAGTTAAATTTCATGCTTAAAAATGGTGCTTTATGTAGTTTTTAAAAATTGAGCTGTTTTCGTGTCCGGAGAAGGAAATTCCTGATGCCGGGGTCAGGGATTTTTGTGCTCTTGAGGTGAAAATTTTATTTTGACCCAAATGTAAAAACGGACATTAGAATTGTATTCGGAGTTAAATTTCATGCTTAAAAATGGGGCTTTATGTAGTTTTTAAAAATTGAGCTGTTTTGGTTTCTCAGGAAGGAAATTCCTGATGCCGGGGTCAGGGATTTTTGTGCTCTGGAGTTGTAAATTTTTTTTTGACCCAAATGTAAAAAACGGAGATCAGAATTGTATTCAGAGTTAAATTTCATGCTTAAAAATGGTGCTTTGTGTAGTTTTTAAAAATTGAGCTGTTTTCGTGTCCGGTGAAGGAAATTCCTGATGCCGGGGTGAGGGATTTTTGTGCTTTGGAGGTGAAAATTTTATTTTGACCCAAATGTAAAAACGGACATCAGAATTGTATTCAGGGTTAAATTTCATGCTTAAAAATGGTGCTTTATGTAGTTTTTAAAAATTGAGCCGTTTTGGTGTCTCAGGGAGGAAATTCCTGATGCCGGGGTCAGGGATTTTTGTGCTCTGGAGGTGAAAATTTTATTTTGACCCAAATGTAAAAACGGACATCAGAATTGTATTCAGAGTTAAATTTCATGCTTAAAAATGGTGCTTTATGTAGTTTTTAAAAATTGAGCTGTTTTTGTGTCAGGTGAAGGAAATTCCTGATGCCGGGGTCAGGGATTTTTGTGATCTGGAGGTGAAAATTTTTTTTTGACCGAAATGTAAAAACGGACATGAGAATTGTATTCAGAGTTAAATTTCATGCTTAAAAATGGTGCTTTATGTAGTTTTTAAAAATTGAGCCGTTTTGGTGTCTCAGGGAGGAAATTCCTGATGCCGGGGTGAGGGATTTTTGTGATCTGGAGCTGAAAATTTTTTTTTCACCCAAATGTAAAACGGAGATCAGAATATTATTCGGAGTTAAATTTCATGCTTAAAAATGGTGCTTTAATGTAGTTTTTAAAAATTGAGCTGTTTTTGGGTCTCGGAAGGAAATTCCTGATGCCGGGGTCAGGGGTTTTTGTGCTCTGGAGGTGAAAATTTTATTTTGACCCAAATGTAAAAACGGACATCAGAATTGTATTCGGGGTTAAATATCATGCTTAAAAATGGTGCTTTATGTAGTTTTTAAAAATTGAGCTGTTTTCTTGTCCGGTGAAGGAAATTCCTGATGCCGGGGTCAGGGATTTTTGTGCTCTGGAGGTGAAAATTTTATTTTGACCCAAATGTAAAAACGGACATCAGAATTGTATTCGTGGTTAAATTTCATGCTTAAAAATGGTGCTTTATGTAGTTTTTAAAAATTGAGCTGTTTTGGTGTCTCAGGGAGGAAATTCCTGATGCCGGGGTCAGAGATTTTTGTGCTCTGGAGGTGAAAATTTTTTTTTGAGCCAAATGTAAAAACGGAGATCAGAATTGTATTCGGAGTTAAATTTCATGCATAAAAATGGTCCTTTGTGTACTTTTTAAAATTGAGCTGTTTTCGTGTCCTGAGAAGGAAATTCCTGATGCCGGGGTCAGGGATTTTTGTGCTTTGGAGGTGAAAATTTTATTTTGACCCAAATGTAAAAACGGACATCAGAATTGTATTCAGGTTAAATTTCATGCTTAAAAATGGTGCTTTATGTAGTTTTTAAAAATTGAGCCGTTTTGGTGTCTCAGGGTGGAAATTCCTGATGCCGGGGTCAGGGATTTTTGTGCTCTGGAGGTGAAAATTTTTTTTTGAGCCAAATGTAAAAACAGACAGCAGACTTGTATTCGGAGTTAAATTTCATGC
>NW_024099034.1:0-7429 GCF_016545835.1 Crotalus tigris
GAGCACAAATACCGATGACCCTGGCAGATCAGTAATATCCTTTCCACAAACTAAAACGGCTGAATTTTTTGAAAACGAGAAGACGTACCATTTTTAAGCATGAAATTAAACCCCGAATCCCATTCTGAGGTCCGTTTTTACATTTGGGTCAAAAAAAATTTTCAACTCCGGAGCACAAAAATCCGTGACCCCGGCATCAGGAATTTCCCTCCCTGGATACCAAAACGGATCAATTTTTGAAAACTAGAGAAAGCAACATTTTTAAGCATGAAATTTAACCCCGAATCCCATTCTGAGCTCCGTTTTTACATTTGGGTGAAAAAAAAAATTTTCATCTTTGGAGTAGAAAAATCTATGACCCCGGGATCAGGATTTTCCTTCCCTGGATACCAAAACAGCTCAATTTTTGATAACTAGAAAAAGCACCATTTTCAAGCATGAAATTTAACCCCGAATCCCATTCTGAGGTCCGTTTTACATTTGGGTCAAAAAGATTTTTCATCTCCAGAGCACAAAAATCCGTGACCCCGGCATCAGGAATTTCCCTCCCTGGATACCAAAACGGCTCAATTTTTGAAAACTAGAAAAAGCAACATTTTTAAGCATGAAATTTAACCCCGAATCCCATGCTGAGGTCCGTTTTTACATTTGGGTCAAAAAAATTTTCATCTCCGGAGCCTAAAAATCCTTGACCCCAGCCATCAGGGATTTCCTTATCCTGGACACTAAAACGGCTCAATTTTTGAAAACTAGAAAAACACCATTTGAGCAAGAAAATTTAACCCCGATCCCATTCTGAGGTCGTTTTTACATTTGGGTCAAAAAAATTTTCATCTCCGGACCACCAAAATCTATACCCCCGGCATCAGGAATTTCCGTCCCCGGACACTAAAACGGCTCAGTTTTTGAAAACTAGAAAAGCACCATTTTTGAGCATGAAATTTAACCATGAATCCCATTCTGAGGTCCGTTTTTACATTTGGGTCAAAAAAAAAATTTCATCTTTGGAGCAGAAAAATCCGTGACCCCGGCATCAGGAATTTCCTTCCCTGGATTCCAAAACGGCTCAATTTTTGAAAACTAGAAAAAGCACTATTTTTAAGCATGAAAGTTAACTCTGAATCCCATTCTGACTTCCGTTTTTACATTTGGGTCAAAAAAAAATTTTCATCTCCGGATCACAAAAATCTGTGACCCCGGCATCAGGAATTTCCTTCCCTGGATACCAAAACGGCTCAATTTTTGAAAACTAGAAAAAGCACCATTTTTAAGCATGAAATTTAACCCCGAATCCCATTCTGAGGTCCTTTTTTACATTTCAGACAAAAAAAAATTTTCATCTTTGGAGCAGAAAAATCCGTGACCCCGCCATCAGGAATTTCCTTCCCCGGACACTAAAACGGCTCAAATTTTGAAAACTAGAAAAGCACCATTTTTGAGCATGAAATTTAACCACGAATCCCATTCTGAGGTCCGTTTTTACATTTGGGTCAAAAAAAAATTTTCATCTTTGGAGCAGAAAAATCCGTGACCCCGGCATCAGGAATTTCCTTCCCTGGATATCAAAATGGCTCAATTTTTGAAAACTACAAAAAGCACCATTTTTAAGCATGAAATTTAACCCCGAATCCCAATCTGAGGTCCTTTTTTACATTTCAGTCAAAAAAAATTTTTCATCTCCGGAGCACAAAAATCCGTGACCCCGGCATCAGGAATTTCCTTCCCTGGATACAAAAACGGCTCAATTTTTGAAAACTAGAAAAAGCACCATTTTTAAGCATGAAATTTAACCCTGAATCCCATTCTGAGGTCCTTTTTTACATTTCAGTAAAAAAAAAAATTCATCTTTGGAGCAGAAAAATCCGTGACCCCGGCATCAGGAATTTCCTTCCCTGGATTCCAAAACGGCTCAATTTTTGAAAACTAGAAAAAGCACCATTTTTAAGCATGAAAGTTAACCCTGAATCCCATTCTGAGGCCCTTTTTTACATGTCAGTCAAAAAAAATTTTTCATCTCCGGAGCACAAATACCTATGACCCTGGCATCAGGAATATCCTTCCACAAACTAAAACGGCTGAATTTTTGAAAACGAGAAGAAGTACCATTTTTAAGCATGAAATTTAACCCTGAATCTCATTCTGAGGTCCATTTTTACATTTGGGTCAAAAAAAAAATTTCATCTCCGGAGCAGAAAAATCCGTGACCCCGGCATCAGGAATTTCCTTCCCCGGACACTAAAACGGATCAATTTTTGAAAACTAGAAAAAGCACCATTTTTAAGCATGAAATTTAACCCCGAATCCCATTCTGAGGTCCATTTTTACATTTGGGTCAAAAAAAAATTTTCATCTCCGGAGCAGAAAAATCCGTGACCCCGCCATCAGGAATTTCCTTCCCCGGACACTAAAACGGCTCAATTTTTGAAAACTAGAAAAGCACCATTTTTGAGCATGAAATTTAACCACGAATCCCATTCTGAGGTCCGTTTTTACATTTGGGTCCAAAAAAAATTTTCATCTTTGGAGCAGAAAAATCCGTGACCCCGGCATCAGGAATTTCCTTCCCTGGATATCAAAATGGCTCAATTTTTGAAAACTACAAAAAGCACCATTTTTAAGCATGAAATTTAACCCCGAATCCCATTCTAAGGTCCTTTTTTACATTTCAGTCAAAAAAAATTTTTCATCTCCGGATCACAAAAATCCGTGACCCCGGCATCAGGAATTTCCTTCCCTGGATACCAAAACTGCTCAATTTTTGAAAACTAGAAATAGCACCATTTTTAAGCATGAAATTTAACCCCGAATCCCATTCTGAGGTCCGTTTTTAGATTTGGGACAAAAAAAATTTCATCTCCGGAGCAAAAAATGTATGACCCCGGCATCAGGCATTTCCTTCCACGGACACTAAAACGGCTCAATTTTTGAAAACTAGAAGAAGCACCATTTTTAAGCATGAAATTTAACCCCGAATCCCATTCTGAGGTCCGTTTCTACATTTGGGTCAAAAAAATTTTTCATCTCCGGACCACCAAAATCTATAACCCCGGCACCAGGAATTTCCTTCCCCGACCTAAACGGCTCAATTTTTAACTAGAAAAGCACCATTTTTGAGCATGAATTTAACCACGAATCCCATTCTGATGTCCGTTTGTTACATTTGGGTCCACAAAAAAAATTTCTCTTTGGAGCAGAAAAATCGTGACCCGGCATCAGGAATTTTTTTCCTGAATAACAAAACTGCTCATTTTTGAAAACTAGAAAAAGCACCATTTTTAAGCATGAAATTTACCCTGAATCCATTCTGAGGTCCTTTTTTACATTTCATAAAAAAAAAATTTATCTTTGGAGCAGAAAAATTCCTTCCCCTGCATCAGGAATTTCCTCCCTGGATTCCAAAACGGCTTCATTTTGAAAACTAGAAAAGCAACCATTTTTTAAGCATGAAATTTAACCCTGAATCCATTCTGAGTCCTTCTTTTAAATGTCGTCAAAAAAAAATTTTTCATCTCCGATCACAAAATCCATGACCCTGGCATCAGGAATGTCCTTCCCTGGATACCAAAATGGCTCAATTTTTGAAAACTAGAAGAAGCACCATTTTTAAGCATGAAATTTAACCCCGAATCCCATTCTGAGGTCCGTTTTTACATTTCAGTCCCAAAAAATTTTTCATCTCAGGAGCACAAATATCTACGACCTCGGCATCAGGATTATCCTTCCCCGGACACTAAATCGTCTCAATTTTTGAAAACTAGTAGAAGCACCATATTTAAGCATGAAATTTAACCCCGAATCCCATTCTGACATCCGTTTTTACATTTGGGTGAAAAAAAAGTTTCATCTCCGGAGCACAAAAATCCGTGACCCCGGCATCAGGAATTTTTTTCCCTGGATAACAAAACGGCTCAGTTTTTGAAAAATAGAAAAAGCACCATTTTAAGAATGAAATTTAACACCGAATCCCATTCTGAGGTCCATTTTTACATTTGGGTCAAAAAAGATTTTCATCTCCGGAGCACAAAAATCTATGACCCCGGCATCAGAGATTTCCTTCCCCGGACACTAAAACGGCTCAATTTTTGAAAACTAGAAAAAGCACCATTTTTAAACATGAAATTTAACCCCGAATCCCATTCTGAGGTACGTTTTTACATTTGGGTCAAAAAAGATTTTCATCTCTGGAGCATAAAAATCTATGAACCCGGCATCAGGGATTTCCTTCCCTGGACACTAAAACGGCTCAATTTTTGAAAACTAGAAAAAGCACCATTTTTAAGCATGAAATTTAAACCCGAATCCCATTCTGAGGTCCGTTTTTACATTTAGGTCAAAAAAAATTTTCATCTCCGGACCACCAAAATCTATAACCCCGTCATCAGGAATTTCCTTCCCCGGACACTAAAACGGCTCAATTTTTGAAAACTAGAAAAGCACCATTTTTAAGAATGAAATTTAACCACGAATCCCATTCTGAGGTCCGTTTTTACATTTGGGTCAAAAAAAAATTTTCATCTCTGGAGCAGAAAAATCAGTGACCCCGGGATTAGGAATTTCCTTCCCCGGATACTAAAACTGCTCAATTTTTGAAAACTAGATAAAGCACCATTTTTAAGCATGAAATTTAACCCCGAATCCTATTCTGAGGTCCTTTTTTAAATGTCAGTCAAAAAAAATTTTTCATCTCCGGATCACAAAAATCCATGACCCTGGGATCAGGAATGTCCTTCCCTGGATACCAAAATGGCTCAATTTTTTCAAAACTAGAAGAAGCACCATTTTTAAGCATGAAATTTAACCCCGAATCCCATTCTGAGGTCCGTTTTTACATTTCAGTCCAAAAAAATTTTTGCATCTCGAGCACAAATTCTACGCCTCGGCATCAGATTATCCTTCCCGGACGACTAAAACGTCTCAATTATGAAACTAGTCGAAGCACCATATTAAGCATGAATTTAACCCCGAATCCATTCTGACATCGTTTTTACATTTGGGTGAAAAAAAGTTTCATCTCCGGAGCACAGAAAAAATCCGTGACCCCGGCCATCAGGATTTTTTTCCCTGTTCCAAAACGGCTCATTTTTGAAAAATAGAAAAACAACCATTTAACGAATGAAATTTAACCCCGAATCCCATTTCTGAGTCCCATTTTTACATTTGGGATCCAAAGAGATTTTCACGTCCGGAGCACAAAAATCTATGACCCCGGCATCAGAGATTTCCTTCCCCGGACACTAAAACGGCTCAATTTTTGAAAACTAGAAAAAGCACCATTTTTAAACATGAAATTTAACTCCGAATCCCATTCTGAGGTACGTTTTTACATTTGGGTCAAAAAAGATTTTCATCTCTGGAGCATAAAAATCTATGAACCCGGCATCAGGGATTTCCTTCCCTGGACACTAAAACGGCTCAATTTTTGAAAACTAGAAAAAGCACCATTTTTAAGCATGAAATTTAACCCCGAATCCCATTCTGAGGTCCGTTTTTACATTTGGGTCAAAAATAATTTTTCATCTCCCCAGCACAAAAATCTGTGACCCCGGCATCAGGAATTTCTTTCCCCTGAAACCAAAACGGCTCAATTTTTGAAAATTAGAAGAAGCACCACTTTTAAGCATGAAATTAAACCCCGAATACCATTCTGAGGTCCGTTTTTACATTGGGGTCAAAAAAAATTTCATCTTTGGAGCAGAAAAATCTATGACCGGGATCAGGAAATTCCCTTCCCTGGATTACCAAAACAGCTCATTTTGAAAACTAGAAAAAGCAACCTTTTAACATGAAATTAAACGCCCAGAATCCCATTCTGAGGTCGTTTTTTTTACATTTTAGGTCCAAAAAATTTCATCTCGAGCCACCAAAATCTATACCCGTCATCAGGAATTTCCTTCCCGGACACTAAACACCTCAATTTTTGAAAACTAGAAAAGCAGCCATTTTTACACATGAATTTACACCGAATCCCATTCTGAGGTCCCGTTTTTAACATTTGGGTAAAAAAGAATTTTCATCATCTCCGGGAGCACAAAAATCATGACCCCGTCATCAGGAATTTCCTTCCCTAGATACCAAAACGGCTTAATTTTTGAAAATTAGAAGAAGCACCATTTTTAAGCATGAAATTTAACCCCGAATCCCATTCTGAGCTCCGTTTTTACATTTGGGTCAAAAAAAAATTTTCATCTCTGGAGCAGAAAAATCAGTGACCCCGGGATTAGGAATTTCCTTCCCCGGATACTAAAACAGCTCAATTTTTGAAAACTAGATAAAGCACCATTTTTCAGCATGAAATTTAACCCCGAATCCTATTCTGAGGTCCTTTTTTAAATGTCAGTCAAAAAAAATTTTTCATCTCCGGATCCCAAAAATCTATGACCTCGGCATCAGTAATATCCTTCCCCGGACACTAAAACGGCTCAATTTTTGAAAACTAGAAAAGCACCATTTTTGAGCATGAAATTTAACCACGAATCCCATTCTGAGGTCCGTTTTTACATTTGGGTCAAAAAAAAATTTTCATCTTTGGAGCAGAAAAATCCGTGACACCGGCATCAGGAATTTTTTTCCTTGGATAACAAACGGCTCCATTTTTAAAAACTACATAAAGCACCATTTTTAAGCATGAAATTTAACCCCAAATCCAATTCTGATGTCCGTTATTACTTTGGGGTCAAAAAAAATTTTTCACCTCCGGAGCACAAAAATCCCTGACCCCGGCATCAGGAATTTCCTTCCCCAGACACCAAAACGGCTCAATTTTTAAAAACTAGAAAAAGGACCTTTTTTAAGCATGAAATTTAACCCCAATCCCATTCTGATGTCCGTTTATACATTTGGGTGAAAAAAAAATTTTCACTTCCAGAGCACAAAAATCCCTGACCCCGGCAAGAGGAATTTCCTTGCACGGACACCAAAACGGCTCAATTTTTAAAAACTACATAAAGCACCAATTTTAGCATGAATTTAACCCCAAATCTAATTCTGATGTCCGTTTTTACATTTGGGCAAAAAAAAAAATTTCACCTCCGGAACACAAAAATCCCTCCGGCATCAGGAAGTTCCTTCCCCAGTCACCAAAACGGCTCTATTTTTAAAAACTATATAAAGCTCCATTTTTAAGCATGAAATTTAACCCCGAATCCAATTCTGATGTCCGTTTTTACATTTGGGTCAAAAAAAATTTTCACCTCCAGAGCACAAAAATCCCTGACCCCGTCATCAGGAATGTCCTTCCCCGAACACCAAAACGGCTCAATTTTTAAAAACTACATAAAGCACCATTTTTAAGCATGAAATTTAATCCTGAATCCAATTCTGATGTCCGTTTTTATATTTGGATCAAAAAAAATTTTCACCTCGAGAGTACAAAAATCCCTGACCCCGGCATCAGGACATTCATTCCCCGGACACCAAAACGGCTCAATTT
>NW_024099035.1:0-17500 GCF_016545835.1 Crotalus tigris
CCCTTCCCTCCCACGACGGGTCACAGTTCCAACCCCCAAGCCCATGCCATTTGCCCTCCCTTCCCTCCCACAACGGCGCACGCAGTCCCATCAGCCCCAGCCCTTCCATTTGCCCTCCCTTCCCTCCCACGACGGCGCACGCAGTCCCATCAGCCCCAGCCCTTCCCATTTGCCCTCCCGTCCCTCCCACGACGGCGCACGCAGTCCCATCAGCCCCAGCCCTTCCCATTTGCCCTCCCTTCCCTCCCACGACGGCGCACGCAGTCCCATCAGCCCCCAGCCCTTCCCATTTGCCCTCCCTTCCCTCCCACGACGGTGCACGCAGTCCCATCATCCCCAGCCCTTGCCATTTGCCCTTCGTTCCCTCCCACGACGGCGGACGCAGTCCCATCAGCCCCCAGCCCTTCCCATTTGCCCTTCCTTCCCTCCCACGACGGCGCACGCAGTCCCATCATCCCCAGTCCTTGCCAGTTGCCCTCCCTTCCCTCCACGACCGGCGCACGCTTAGTCCATCAGCCCCCAGCCCTTCCCATTTGCCCTCCCTTCCCCTCCCACGACGGCGCACGCAGTCCCATCAAGCCCCAGCCCTTACCATTTGCCCTCCCGTTCCTCCCACGACGGCGCACGCAGTCCCATCAGCCCAGCCCTTCCCATTTGCCCTCCCTTCCCTCCCACGACGGTGCACGCAGTCCCATCAGCCCCAGCCCTTGCCATTTGCCCTCCCTTCCCTCCCACGACGGCGCACGCAGTCCCATCAGCCCCCAGCCCTTCCCATTTGCCTTCCCTTCCCTCCCACGACGGCGCACGCAGTCCCATCAGCCCCCAGCCCTTCCCATTTGCCCTCCCTTCCCTCCCACGACGGCGCACGCAGTCCCATCAGCCCCAGCCCTTCCCATTTGCCCTCCCTTCCCTCCCACGACGGCGCACGCAGTCCCATCAGCCCCAGCCCTTCCCATTTGCCCTCCCTTCCCTCCCACGACGGCGCACGCAGTCCCATCAGCCCCAGCCCTTCCCATTTGCCCTCCCTTCCCTCCCACGACGGCGCACGCAGTCCCATCAGCCCCAGCCCTTCAGCCATTTGCCCTCCCTTCCCTCCCACGACGGGCGCACGCAGTCCCATCAGCCCCAGCCCTTCCATTTGCCCTCCCTTCCCTCCCACGACGGCGCACGCAGTCCCATCCGCCCCAGCCCTTCCCATTTGCCCTCCCTTCCCTCCCACGACGGCGCACGCAGTCCCATCAGCCCCAGCCCTTCCCATTTGCCCTCCCTTCCCTCCCACGACGGCGCACGCAGTCCCATCAGCCCCAGCCCTTCCCATTTGCCCTCCCTTCCCTCCCACGACGGCGCACGCAGTCCCATCAGCCCCAGCCCTTCCCATTTGCCCTCCCTTCCCTCCCACGACGGCGCACGCAGTCCCATCAGCCCCAGCCCTTCCCATTTGCCCTCCCTTCCCTCCCACGACGGCGCACGCAGTCCCATCAGCCCCAGCCCTTGCCATTTGCCCTCCCTTCCCTCCCACGACGGCGCACGCAGTCCCATCATCCCCAGTCCTTGCCAGTTGCCCTCCCTTCCCTCCCAAGGCGCAAGCAGTCCCATTAGCCCACGCTTCCCTCCCATGACGCTCCAGTTCCAGCAGCACACCAGCCCTGTTTGCCTGTGTGCCCCCCTAACCCGCCTCCCTGGCTGTGGCAGAAGCTGCTCCGGCCTTTCTCCTCCTCCTCTCTTTCGTTTGAGTTGCTGAGTTGCGAGTCAAGTTGTCTTTGTGAAGCCCCCTTGAGGTGCCCCTCCCTCCCTCCCTCGTTCCCCAACACACTCTTGTCTGACTGCTCCCCCCAGTGGCCCCGGTGGTTGCTACTTCTGCTGCCAATCCCCCTCCTTCCGATTCTGGGGTCAGAGCTGCAAGGCCCCAAAACATGCAGAGCAGAGCACTTTTTAAAAAAAATCTTGCATCACAGCTGCCCTCCCCAGCCCCTGGGGTTGTTCATCGCATGCTGCCCCCGCAGCACCATGGCTGGGGGCTATTTGTCCCAGATAGCCAAAGGCCCGGGACAAAGGGTGTCTGGGTGAATTGTCCAGGCCGAAGGGCGACGGGCAGAGGACCAAGGGTCCACTGGCCGTGGAGAATGGCTACGGGAGGGCAACGGAGGAGGAAAGCTGGCTGTAAATGGGCTGAGGCGAGTGGCAGGGGGCGAAGGAGGCGTGACCAAGGGTCCATGCCTACACATGGGGGGCGGTGCAGATGGAATCAGGAATAGTGCATCTCTTTTGTCTCTCTGGTTTCATGGACTGCAATGATCATGATCATCATTGACCAGTGAGGGAAGCGATCCAAAAGGATTCCCTTCCAGTTTGAGACTCAGTTGGGGAGCCTCAGGGACCGGGAGAGACTTCCAGCCGAGGGCTGTTGACGCCTCCAGTTGATTCGCCCTCGCTGCTCACTCGGGGACTGAAAGAGAGAGACTTCTGGTGTGAGTCTCAGAAAGTATCTGCTCATGGACTGAGTGAGTCTGGGAGCCGATAATTATCCACATCCATTCGGTGTGAGTGTCACACCAGCTCAGGGACTGAAAGACCTCTAAAAATGAGTCATCACTATTTACAGGATGGATTGGCATGTGGAATGCTTGTGTGGCCCTTCTCAAGTTCTAAGAAGTACAGATGTGGCTAACATTACACTAGTCCAGAATACTAATTACTGTTTTAATAATCAGTGACCAAGCCTAGCAATAGAAAGGGCCATAGACATTTTCTTTTGGGTTTTAAGAACCATTGCCAGGCCTAACAGTCAGGAGGCAAGAAAAGTATGGAATCTTATGTACATCATGGAACACACCTAGAATGGGCTAAAAATACAACAGGCAAGAAAACGAGAATCCCTATTATGTAGCAATGGTCACAGATAGTATTAAAATGTGTAGTGTGGTGTGATCATGAAAGTGGCTTACATTTTCAGCGATTGTTCTAAAGGTCAGTTTTGACATAATTGGTGAAATAGCATTCTTGGTGGAGATCATGTTCATTCTTGCGTTCCATTCCTTCTTCCTCCTTTTTCACCATCAACACTGCAGGCTGACAAGTGAGTCTTCTGTCTTCTAGGATGGTGTAGAGTACGTGCCTTTGAGATAAAAAAAAAAAAATCAACATTACTTCAGCTGCCACTGAGGTTTTACACCTAAGAAGGCACAATACACTGTGGTTACTATTACCTCAGAGGCAGGTGTTACCCCTACTTACCTAGGAAGAATGGACCATCAATTTTTTTTTTTGGGGGGGGGGAACATTGACCTCCCTCCATATCATAAAACTTTGAAGAATACAACTTACCTCACAGCGTAGGAGGCGCCATCACAGCCAAAGGCTAATAGGGCTTGAACTGGAGACATTTCCTTGCTGTCTTAGTTCTTCTTTTTTCTTTCTTCGCCTTTGTTTCTTCCTCCGTGTCTCTTCTGAGGAACATTTGGCAACAGGCGTGCAAATATTCCTCCCCTCGATCTCAGGGACTCTAAAGCTACAAAAGCTTTTATAGATCAACGGCCACACTTAGCATTAAAAAGGGCCGTTGAGGCTTTCTTTCTGGTTCTAAGAACCATCGCCATGGCCAGAATTATGCCAGGCAAGAAAGGTATAAAATCTATAATTGATCAACAGCCACACCTAGCATTAAAAAGGGCCATTGAGGTTTTCTTTTGGTTCTAAGAACCATCGCCATGGCTAGAATTATGCCAGGCAAGAAAGGTATAAAATCTATTATCCATCAATGGCCACACTTAGAATTAAAAAGGTCCATTGAAACTTTTTTTCTGATTCTAAGATCGATCGCCATTGCTAAAATTACGCCAGGCAGAAAACTATAAAATCTATGATTAATCACTGGCCACGTTGGTCATTTAAATGGGCCACTGAGAGGTTTTCTTTCTGGTTCTAAGAACCATAGCCATGCCTAAATTTACACGAGGCAGAAAACTATAAAATCTATTATCAATCAATGGCCACACCTAGAATTAAAAGGTCCATTGAAACTTTCTTTCTGGTTCTAAGAACCGTTGCCAGGGCTTAATTTATGCCAGGCAAGAAAGATATAAAATCAACTATCTACAAGATCGTATTCCTTCTTGATTTCCATTCCTTCTTCTTGTACTTTTACCATCAAAGCTGAGTCTTCTGTCTTCTAAGATGCTGTAGTACATGCCTTTGAAATAAAAAAAAATCAACGTTACTTCAGCTGCCACTGAGGTTTTACACCTAAGAAGGCACAATACACTGTGGTTACTATTACCTCAGATGCAGGTGTTACCCCTACTTACCTAGGAAGAATGGACCATCAATTTTTTTGCTGGGGGGGGGGACCATTGACCTCCCTCCATATCATAAAACTTTGAAGAATACAACTTACCTCACAGCGTAGGAGGCGCCATCACAGCCAAAGGCTAATAGGGCTTGAACTGGAGACATTTTCTTGCTGTCTTGGTTCTTCTTTTTTCTTTCTTCGCCTTTGTTTCTTCCTCCGTGTCTCTTCTGAGGAACATTTGGCAACAGGCGTGCAAATGTTCCTCCCCTCGATCTCAGGGACTCTAAAGCTACAAAATCTTTTATAGATCAACGGCCACTCTTAGCATTAAAAAGGGCCGTTGAGGCTTTCTTTCTGGTTCTAAGAACCATCGTCATGGCCAGAATTATGCCAGGCAAGAAAGGTATACAATCTATAATTGATCAACAGCCACACCTAGCATTAAAAAGGGCCATTGAGGTTTTCTTTTGGTTCTAAGAACCATCGCCATGGCTAGAATTATGCCAGGCAAGAAAGGTATAAAATCTATGATCCATCAATGGCCACACTTAGAATTAAAAAGGTCCATTGAAACTTTTTTTCTGATTCTAAGATCGATCGCCATGGCTAAAATTACGCCAGGCAGAAAACTATAAAATATATGATTAATCACTGGCCACGTTGGTCATTTAAATCGGCCACTGAGAGGTTTTCTTTCTGGTTCTAAGAACCATAGCCATGGCTAAATTTACACCAGGCAGAAAACTATAAAATCTATTATCAATCAATGGCCACACCTAGAATTAAAAGGTCCTTTGAAACTTTCTTTCTGGTTCTAAGAACCGTTGCCAGGGCTTAATTTATGCCAGGCAAGAAAGATATAAAATCAACTATCTACAAGATCGTATTCATTCTTCCTTCTTGTACTTTTACCATCAAAGCTGAGTCTTCTGTCTTCTAAGATGCTGTAGTACATGCCTTTGAAATAAAAAAAAAATCAATGTTACTTCAGCTGCCACTGAGGTTTTACACCTAAGAAGGCACAATACACTGTGGTTACTATTACCTCAGATGCAGGTGTTACCCCTACTTACCTAGGAAGAATGGACCATCAATTTTTTTTGCTGGGGGGGGGACCATTGACCTCCCTCCCTATCATAAAACTTTGAAGAATACAACTTACCTCACAGCGTAGGAGGCGCCATCACAGCCAAAGGCTAATAGGGCTTGAACTGGAGACATTTTCTTGCTGTCTTGGTTCTTCTTTTTTCTTTCTTCGCCTTTGTTTCTTCCTCCGTGTCTCTTCTGAGGAACATTTGGCAACAGGCGTGCAAATGTTCCTCCCCTCGATCTCAGGGACTCTAAAGCTACAAAATCTTTTATAGATCAACGGCCACGCTTAGCATTAAAAAGGGCCGTTGAGGCTTTCTTTCTGGTTCTAAGAACCATCGTCATGGCCAGAATTATGCCAGGCAAGAAAGGTATAAAATCTATAATTGATCAACAGCCACACCTAGCATTAAAAAGGGCCATTGAGGTTTTCTTTTGGTTCTAAGAACCATCGCCATGGCTAGAATTATGCCAGGCAAGAAAGGTATAAAATCTATTATCCATCAATGGCCACACTTAGAATTAAAAAGGTCCATTGAAACTTTTTTTCTGATTCTAAGATCGATCGCCATGGCTAAAATTACGCCAGGCAGAAAACTATAAAATCTATGATTAATCACTGGCCACGTTGGTCATTTAAATGGGCCACTGAGAGGTTTTCTTTCTGGTTCTAAGAACCATAGCCATGGCTAAATTTACACCAGGCAGAAAACAATAAAATCTATTATCAATCAATGGCCACACCTAGAATTAAAAGGTCCATTGAAACTTTCTTTCTGGTTCTAAGAACCGTTGCCAGGGCTTAATTTATGCCAGGCAAGAAAGATATAAAATCAACTATCTACAAGATCGTATTCATTCTTGATTTCCATTCCTTCTTCTTGTACTTTTACCATCAAAGCTGAGTCTTCTGTCTTCTAAGATGCTGTAGTACATGCCTTTGAAATAAAAAAAAAATCAACGTTACTTCAGCTGCCACTGAGGTTTTACACCTAAGAAGGCACAATACACTGTGGTTACTATTACCTCAGATGCAGGTGTTACCCCTACTTACCTAGGAAGAATGGACCATCAATTTTTTTTGCTGGGGGGGGGACCATTGACCTCCCTCCATATCATAAAACTTTGAAGAATACAACTTACCTCACAGCGTAGGAGACGCCATCACAGCCAAAGGCTAATAGGGCTTGAACTGGAGACATTTTCTTGCTGTCTTGGTTCTTCTTTTTTCTTTCTTCGCCTTTGTTTCTTCCTCCGTGTCTCTTCTGAGGAACATTTGGCAACAGGCATGCAAATGTTCCTCCCCTCGATCTCAGGGACTCTAAAGCTATAAAATCTTTTATAGATCAACAGCCACACTTAGCATTAAAAAGGGCCGTTGAGGCTTTCTTTCTGGTTCTAAGAACCATCGTCATGGCCAGAATTATGCCAGGCAAGAAAGGTATAAAATCTATAATTGATCAACAGCCACACCTAGCAGTAAAAAGGGCCATTGAGGTTTTCTTTTGGTTCTAAGAACCATCGCCATGGCTAGAATTATGCCAGGCAAGAAAGGTATAAAATCTATTATCCATCAATGGACACACTTAGAATTAAAAAGGTCCATTGAAACTTTTTTTCTGATTCTAAGATCGATCGCCATGGCTAAAATTACGCCAGGCAGAAAACTATAAAATCTATGATTAATCACGGGCCACGTTGGTCATTTAAATGGGCCACTGAGAGGTTTTCTTTCTGGTTCTAAGAACCATAGCCATGGCTAACTTTACACCAGGCAGAAAACAATAAAATCTATTATCAATCAATGGCCACACCTAGAATTAAAAGGTCCATTGAAACTTTCTTTCTGGTTCTAAGAACCGTTGCCAGGGCTTAATTTATGCCAGGCAAGAAAGATATAAAATCAACTATCTACAAGATCGGATTCATTCTTGATTTCCATTCCTTCTTCTTGTACTTTTACCATCAAAGCTGAGTCTTCTGTCTTCTAAGATGCTGTAGTACATGCCTTTGAAATAAAAAAAAAATCAACGGTACTTCAGCTGCCACTGAGGTTTTACACCTAAGAAGGCACAATACACTGTGGTTACTATTACCTCAGATGCAGGTGTTACCCCTACTTACCTAGGAAGAATGGACCATCAATTTTTTTTGCTGGGGGGGACATTGACCTCCCTCCATATCATAAAACTTTGAAGAATACAACTTACCTCACAGCGTAGGAGGCGCCATCACAGCCAAAGGCTAATAGGGCTTGAACTGGAGACATTTTCTTGCTGTCTTGGTTCTTCTTTTTTCTTTCTTCGCCTTTGTTTCTTCCTCCGTGTCTCTTCTGAGGAACATTTGGCAACAGGTGTTCAAATGTTCCTCCCCTCGATCTCAGGGACGCTAAAGCTACAAAAGCTTTTATAGATCAACGGCCACACTTAGCATTAAAAGGGCCGTTGAGGCTTTCTTTCTGGTTCTAAGAACCATCGCCATGGCCCGAATTATGCCAGGCAAGAAAGGTATAAAATCTATAATGGATCAACAGCCACACCTAGCATTAAAAAGGGCCATTGAGGTTTTCTTTTGGTTCTAAGAACCATCGCCATGGCCAGAATTATGCCAGGCAGAAAACTATAAAATCTATAATCAGTCAACAGTCACACTGGTCATTTAAAAAGGCCGTTGTAATTTCCTTTCTGGTTCTAAGAACCATCACCATGGCTAAAATTACGCCAGGCAGAAAACTATAAAATCTATTATCGATCAACAGCCATGCCTAGCATTTAAAAGGGCTGTTGGGGAGGTTTCCTTTCTGGTTCTAATAACCATTGCCAGGGCTTAATTTATGCCAGGCAAGAACGATATAAAATCTCTTATCTAAAACATTATATTCTTCTTAATTTCCATTCCTTCTTCTTGTACTTTTACCATCGACGCTGAGTCTTCTGTCCTCTAAGATGCTGTAGTACATGCCTTTGAGACCAAAAAAAAATCAGCATTACTTCAGCTGCCACTGGCGTTTTACTCCTATGAATGCACAATACACTGTGGTTACTAGTACCTCAGAAGCAATTGTTACCCCCTACTTACCTAGGAAGAATGGACCATCAATTTCCTAGGAAGAATGGACCATCCACTTCACTCCATATCCTAAGACTCTGAAGAATACAACGTACCTCACAGCGTAGGAGGCGCCATCACAGCCAAAGGCTAATAGGGCTTGAGCTGCAGACATTTTCTTGCTGTCTTGGTTCTTCTTTTTTCTTTCTTCGCCTTTGTTTCTTCCTCTGTGTCTCTTCTGAGGAACATTTGGCAACAGGCGTGCAAATGTTCCTCCCCTCAATCTCAGGGACTCTAAAGCTATAAAATCTTTTATAGATCAACGGCCACACCTAGTATTAAAAAGGGCCGTTGAGGCTTTCTTTCTGGTTCTAAGAATCATCGCCATGGCCAGAATTATGCCAGGCAGAAAACTATAAAATCTATAATCAATCAACAGCCACACTGGTCATTTAAAAAGGCCGTTGTAATTTCCTTTCTGGTTATAAGAACCATCACCGTGGCTAGAATTACGCCAGGCAGAAAACTGTAAAATCTATAATCAATCAACAGCTGTGTCTAGCATTTAAAAGGGCTGTTGGGGATGTTTCCTTTCTGGTTCTAAAAACCATTGCCGTGGCTAAATTTACAGCTGGCAAGAAAAGTATTAAATCTATTATCTACAGTTCAGTTTTGATTTATGTGGTGAAGTAGCATTCTTGATATTCATTCTTGCGTTCCATTCCTTCGTCCTCCATTTTCATCTTTTGTCTTCTAAAAGGGTGTAGCAGAAGTCTTTGAGTTAAAAAAAATAGTATTACTTCAGCTGCCCCTGGAGTTTTACTCCGAAGAAGGCACAAAGTACAGTGGTTACTATTACCTCAAGTGCAAGTGTTACATTTCCTTATCTAGGCATAATGCAGAGGTTCCCAACCATTTGGGCACCAGGGAATGGTGCCAGGGATAAAGGGTTTCCGCGGACCAGAGGGGGTATGGTTTTGAATACCTGCATCCTGAGGATGGAGTTTGCTTGTTTGTGTGGCCTGCTTGGTGGCATGGTGCGGTCCAGTGCTGGTCCACAGACTGAGGGTTGAGGACCCCTGGCATAATAGATCAACAAGTAGTGGAAGACCACCCACCTCCCTCCATATCCTAAGTCTTTGAAGAATATAAGACTCAACTAAACTTACCACACAGTGTAGGAGGCTCCATCACAGCCAAAGGCTAATAGGGCTTGAGCTGGAGACATTTTCTTGCTGGCTTGGTCTTCTTTTTTCTTTCTTCGCTTTTGTTTCTTCTTCTGCTGTGCACTGCAAGGGTTGTCTCTTTTGAGGAACATTTGTCAGCAAGAGTGCACTTGCTCTCCACTCAGTCTGCAAAGCTAAAAAAACTATAAAATCTTTTATAGATCAACAGCCACACCTAGCATTAGAAAAGGACTGTTGAGGTTTTATTTCAGGTTCTGAAAACCATTACCATGGCTAAAATTATGCCAGGCAAGAAAACCATAAAGTTTATAATCTATCAACAGCCATGCCTAGCTTTAAAAGGGGCCATTGAGAGTTCCCCCCCCCCAGTTCTAAGAACCATTGCCATGGCTAAATTTACGCCTGGCAACAAACATTTAAAACTTTATTATCTACAATTCAGTTGTGATTGAGTTGGTGAAGTAGCATTCTTGATGGAGACCATATTCATTCTTGTGTTCTATTCCTTCTTCCTCCATTTTCACCATCAACACTGCAGGCTGGCAGCTGAGTCTTCTATCTTCTAAGATGGTGTAGTAGAAGCCTTTGAGTTAAAAAAAATAGTATTACTTCAGTTGCCCCTGGAGTTTTACTCCTAAGAATGCACAAAGTATAGTGGTTACTATTACCTCAGATGCAGGTGTTACCGTTCCTTATCTAGGTATAATGCAGAGGTTCCCAACTGTTTGGGCACCAGGGAATGGTGCCGTGGATAAAGGGTTTCCGCGGACCAGAGGGGGGGGGGTGTTGAATACCTGCATCCTGAGGATGGAGCTTTGCTTGTTTGTGTGGCCCACTTGCTGGCATGCTGCAGTCCGGTGCTGGTCCACAGACCAGGGATTGGGGAGCCCTGGCATAACGGATCAAGAAGTAGGGAAGACCACCCACCTCCCTCCATATCCTTTGAAGAATACAAGACTAAACTAAACTTATCTCACAGCGTAGGAGGCGCCCTTACAGCCAAAGGCTAATAGGGCTTGAGCTGGAGACATTTTCTTGCTGTCTTGGTCTTCTTTTTTCTTTCTTTGCTTTTGTGTCTTCCTCTGCTGTGCACAGCAAGGGTTGTCCCTTTTGAAGAACATTTGTCAGTAAGAGTGCACTTGTTTCTCCACTCAGACTGCAAAACTAAAAAAACTATAAAATCTTTTGTAGATCAACAACCACACCTAGCATTAGAAAAGGGCTGTTGAGGATTTATTTCAGGTTCTGAAAACCATTGCCATGGCTAAAATTATGCCAGGCAAGAAAACCATAAAGTCTATAATCTATCAGCAGCCATGCCTAGCTTTAAAAGGGGCCATTGAGAGTCCCCCCCCCAGTTCTAAGAACCATCGCCATGGCTAAATTTATGCCTGGCAACAAACATTTAAAACTTTATTATCTACAGCTCAGTTGTGATTGAGTTGGTGAAGTAGCATTCTTGATGGAGACCATATTCATTCTTTTATTCCATTCCTTCTTTCTCCATTTTCACCATCAACACTGCAGGCTGACAACTGTGTCTTCTGTTTTCTAAGATGGTATAGTAGACGCCTTTGAGATTAAAAAAAAATATCAATGTTACATCAGCTGCCCCTGGAGTTTTACTCCTAAGAATGCACAATACACAATGGTTACTATTAGCTCAGAGGCAGGTGTTACCATTCCTTATCTAGGCATAATGCAGAGGTTCCCAACCTTTTGGGCACCAAGGACCGGTGCCGTGGAGAAAGGTTTTCTGTGGACCAGAGGGGGTGTGGTTTTGAATACTGCCTGAATCTTGAGGATGGAGCTTTGCTTATTTGTGTGGCCCACGTGCTGGCATGCTGCGGACCAGTGATGGTCCACCGACCAGGGGTTGGGGACCCCTGGCATAACGGATCATCCGCCTCCCTCCATACCCTGAGACTTTGAAGAATATAAGACTCAACTAAACTTACCTCACAGTGTAGGAGGTGCCATCACAGCCAAAGGCTTGAGCTGGAGACATTTTCTTGGTTCTACTTTCTTTCTTCTTCTTTCTCTTTGGTTTCTTCCTCTGCCATGCCCAGCATGCGTCGTCTCTTTCGAGGAACATTTGGCAGAAGAGCGCAACTTGTTCCTCCGCTCAATCTGCAAAGCTAGGAAACTATAAAATCTTTTATAGATCAACGGCCACACCTAGCATTAGAAAGGGGCCATTGAGGTTTCCTTTCTGGTTCTAAGAACCATCGTCATGGCTAAAATAATGCCAGCCAGAAAACTATAAAATCTATTATAGATCAACAGCCACACCTAGCATTAAGAAGGGCCATTGAGGTTTTCTTTCTGGTTCTAAGAACCATCACCATTGGCTAGAATTATGCCAGGCACAAATCTATAAAATCTATTATTAATCACAGGCCACACTGATCATTTAAATGGGCCGCTGAGGTTTCCTTTCTGGTTCTAAGAACCATCACCATGGCTAAAATTATGCTAGGGAAGAAAGGTGTGAAATCAAATATCACTCATAATACCAGGTAGCAGCCAGAATATATAATGAAAACTCTTTAATTTCACAATAAATTCAAAGACCTAACCATAGTTACAGTTGGGAAACTGACTATCCTAGACCAGGGATAGGCAACCTTGGCTCTTTTATGACTCGTGGACTTCAACTCCCAGAATTCCTGAGCCAGCCATTCTGGCTCAGGAATTCTGGGAGTTGAAGTACACGAGTCATAAAAGAGCCAAGGTTGCCTACCCCTGTCGTAGACCAAGCAATGTCCAAAAACATTAATAAATTTCTAGGAGCCTGTCACTCTGACAAATTAGCCATGAATAGACAGAAACAATATGTACCCACTTTGCAAAAAAGACAACACCTCTTCACCAGCAATCCACACTGAGATATGCATAGATTAACACTATGATTAACATCAGACCAGCAATCAAGAAGTAAACAATGTCCTAATCAAGGAACTGCCAAAGACGCTAACAACAAATAGCACAACAAAGAACCTCCAAGACCATTTTTTTAAAAAACTGCTAAAGCAAGCCTTAGGGCAGTGATGGCGAACCTTTTAGATCTTTTAGAGTGTCCAAAAGCCGCCCTGCCCCAGCTCTCGCCCGCCCGCCTCCCCCTCCCGCTCTGCCATCCCGCAGGGCCACCTACCGCCTCCATGGCCCGTCGCAGATCTCCCAGGTGGTCCTGCAGTGCCATGGCAGCCACGCCTTCTGCCTGCGCCCCACAGCATCATCTGCATGCGACAGGGTGCGAGGGCGGAGTCTGTCCCCACTGCCCGGCTGCCATGTCCTTGGCTGGGCTGCTGCGCACGGGCCACACCCAGGGGTGATTCTCCTCCGGGGGTCTGCTGGAGAAGAGGGGGCCGCGGGGGGAGGTGGGGCTGGGGCGAAGGCGCGCGTGCCCATAGAGAGGGCTCTGAGTGCCACCTCTGTCCCACGTGCCATAGGTTCGTCACCACTGCCTTAGGGTAAATTTCAGCAAGGCCCAAACAGTACTGGCCAGGCTTCCTCAATTTCATGATACACCGAAGAGTGAATTAAACCATCTGTCTTACTGTTGATGTCTTCTTCTTCGTCTACAGGTCATTTTGGATTCGTGCCTTGAAAGTCAACATTACTTCAGTTGGAACTGGGGTTTTACTCCTAAGAATGCACAATACACAGTGGTTACTATTACCCCAGACACAGGGGTTACCCTTGCTTACCTAGGCATAATTACTGGAAGACCATCCACCTCCCTCTATATCCTAAAGCAGGGGTCTCCAAACCTGGCCCTTTTATGACTTGTGGACTTCAACTCTCAGCACGCTGGCTGAGGAATTCTGGGAGTTGAAGTCCACAAGTCATAAAAGGGCCAGGTTTGGAGACCCCTGTCCTAAAGCTTTAAAGAATATAAGACTCAACTAAACATACCTCTCAGCGTAGAGGGTGCCATCACAGCCGAAGACTAAGAGGGCTTGCGCTGGAGACATTTTCTTGCTCTTTTTTTCTTCTTTTTTCTTCTTTCTCCTTTGTTTCTTCCTCAGTCGTGCCCAGCAACGTTGTCTCTTTCGAAGAATATTTGGTAGAAGAGTGCACTTCCTCTGCTCAGTCTGCAAAGCTACAAAACTATAACATCTTTTACAGATCAATGGCCAACCTAACATTAAAAAGGGCCATTGATGTTTTCTTTTTGGTTCTATGAACCATTGCCAAGGATAAATTTCCAGACCAACAATCAAGAAGTAAACAATACCCTAATCAAGGAGCTGCCAAAGAAGCTAACAACACATAGCGCAACAAACAACCTCCAAGACCATTTTTGCTAACACTGAAAGGAGCCACTAGAACAGTGATGGCGAACCTTTTAGAGACCGAGTGCCCAAAAACTTGCCCCGACCCCGCTCCACCCCTCCATCCCCACCCCCCACCCCCCACCCCCCCGCCCACAGGACCACTTACCACCTCCATGGCCCTCCGCAGATTGCCCAGGCAGCCCAGCAGCACTATGGCAGCCACGCCCTCTGCCCGCGCCCTGCAGCATCAGCTGCATGATGGGGTGTGAGGGCAGAGTCTTGTCTACGCTGCCTGGCTGCCATGTCCTTGGCTGCGCTGCTCCGTGTGGGCCACGCTCAAGGGTGAGTCTCCTTCAGGGGAGCTGCTGGAGAGGAGGGGGTCGCAGGGGGAGGCAAGGCTGGGGCAACAGCACATGTGCCCACAGAGAGGGCTCCGAGTGCCATAGGTTCGCCACCACTGCACTAGAACAAACTGGGAACAAACTGCACTACAACAGGGGTGTCAAATTGCCGGCCCATGGACCGGACAGGTCACGTGGAAGCCACGCCCACCCCATTGCCGGCAAGGGCAAAACCAGCCCGATGCGTTGCATGACGTCACATGACGTCACGAGTTTGGACATGCTTGGTCTACAAGAAAACCGCCAAGCTCAGAGAGCACCAAAGACACCTCATTTCAACTGTTAACCACAAATATTCTTCTTTATTGGTATTCCTCATATTAAAATGCATCACCAGGTTTACTTTTGCTTCTAAGAAGTCTGGCTAGTATTGGCATTATTTCCAAGGGTGTGAAGGTGGGAGGGAGGTGATCCCAAAGGATTCCCTTCCGGCTTGAGTCTCACTGAGGGAGTCCTCAGGTACTGGAGGAGGCTGGTATCTGTCTGATTCTAAGATCTACAGCCAATAGCTAAAATTGTCTTGGGTCAGAAATTTTTTTGCTACTTTTTAGGCATGTTTGTCACACTTATGACTGCTCTTTTTACCCTTGATACTTTGTAATGTTTAAAAAAAACTTTGCTAAAGCAAGTCTTAAGATAAACTTTAGCAAGACCCAAAGATTTTTACAGTAGTTAACATGTTGCAAACAGTATCTGCCAGGCTTCCTCACTTTCATAATACACTGGAGAGTGAATTAAACCATCTGTCTTACTGTTGATGTCTTCTTCTTCGTCTACATGGATTCATGCCTTTGAAATTAAAAAAAAAAAAATCAACATCACCAAATGACCATGGATGTTCAGAGGTTAGAAAAGCAATCAGTCAAAGGGGTTTTATGTGTTTTATCCTACTTGTCAAAGAAGGCAAGATACAATAACTTGTAACATTGCTCCCTTAAGCCACTAGCCTGTTTTCTACATGTTTTGCTTCTTTTAAGGCAGAGGTCTTCAAACTTAACCCTTTTATGACTTGTGGATTGGCCCGCTGGCTGAGGAATTCTGGGAGTTGAAGTCCACAAGTCATAAAACGGCCATGTTTGAAGACCCCTGGACTTCAACTCCCAGAATTCCTCAGCCAGGCACGCTGGCTGAGGAATTCTGGGAATTGAAATACAGAAGTCATAAAAGGGCCACATTTGAAGACCCTTGGACTTCAATTCCCAAAATTCCTGAGCCAGCCATGTTGAGGGGAAAGGGAAGTTTCCAAGCTGAGCCATGCTGGATCAGGAATTCTGGGAGTTGAAGTTCACAAGTTATAAAAGAGCCAAGGCTGCCTACCCCTGCGCTAGTTTCTTGTCTTGTTAACTTGTTAAACTATAGGGTTTCCTGCCTGAGCAGAGGGTTGGACTAGATGACCTCTAAGATCCCTTCCAACTTTATTATTATTATATATTTTACTTTTAGGGGCTTGTGCGTTGATTAAAATTACCTCAGATTCCAAAAAAATTACTTTATTCCTGAGAGCAAAATCAATTCCTGAGATAATTTTACCTTTAAAGCTAATTTTAACTCCTATTCACCTTTAAGAATTTAAGAACTTAAATTCTTGGCTAAAATTACCCCAGGAATTCACTTTATTCCTAAGAGGAAAGTCAGTTCCTGAGATAATTTTACCTTTCAAGCTAATTTTAACTCCTATTCACCTTTGCTGGTTTGGTCCCTTTAAAAAGGACATGGCTGAGATTAGCTCAGGTTCCATCAAAATTTTATTTTAAGAACTTGAATTCTTGGCTAATTACCCCAGGAATTCACTTTATTCCTAAGAGGAAAGTCAGTTCAAGAGATAATTTTACCTTTCAAGCTAATTTTAACTCCTATTCACCTTTGCTGGTTTGGTCCCTTTAAAAACGACATGGCTGAGATTAGCTCAGGTTCCATCAAAATTTTATTTTAAGAACTTGAATTCTTGGCTAAAATTACCCCAAGAATTCACTTTATTCCTAAGAGGAAAGTCAGTTACTGAGATAATTTTACCTTTAAAGCTAATTTTAAATCCTATTCACCTTTGCTGGTTTGGTCCCTTTAAAAAGGACATGGCTGAGATTAGCTCAGGTTCCATCAAAATTTTATTCTAAGAACTTGAATTCTTGGCTAAAATTACACCAAGAATTCACTTTATTCCTAAGAGGAAAGTCAGTTCCTGAGATAATTTTACCTTTAAAGCTAATTTTAACTCCTATTCACCTTTGCTGGTTTGGTCCCTTTAAAAAGGACATGGCTGAGATTAGCTCAGTCCATCAAAATTTTATTTTAAGAACTTGAATTCTTGGCTAAAATTACCCCAAGAATTCACTTTATTCCTAAGAAGAAAGTCAGTTCCTGAGATAATTTTACCTTTAAAGCTAATTTTAACTCCTATTCACCTTTGCTGGTTTGGTCCCTTTAAAAAAGACATGGCTGAGATTAGCTCAGGTTCCATTAAAATTTTATTCTAAGAACTTGAATTCTTGGCTAAAATTACCCAAGAATTCACTTTATTCCTAAGAAGAAAGTCAGTTCCTGAGATAATTTTAACCTTTCAAGCTAATTTTAACTCCTATTCACCTTTGCTGGTTTGGTCCCTTTAAAAAGGACATGGCTGAGATTAGCTCAGGTTCCATCAAAATTTTTTTCTAAGAACTTGAATTCTTGGCTAAAATTACCCCAAGAATTCACTTTATTCCTAAGAAGAAAGTCAGTTCCTGAGATAATTTTACCTTTAAAGCTAATTTTAAATCCTATTCACCTTTGCTGGTTTGGTCCCTTTAAAAAAGACATGGCTGAGATTAGCTCAGGTTCCATTAAAATTTTATTCTAAGAACTTGAATTCGTGGCTAAAATTACCCCAAGAATTCACTTTATTCCTAAGAAGAAAGTCAGTTCCTGAGATAATTTTACCTTTAAAGCTAATTTTAAATCCTATTCACCTTTGCTGGTTTGGTCCCTTTAAAAAGGACATGGCTGAGATTAGCTCAGGTTCCATAAAAATTTTATTCTAAGAACTTGAATTCTTGGCTAAAATTACCCCAAGAATTCACTTTATTCCTAAGAAGAAAGTCAGTTCCTGAGATAATTTTACCTTTAAAGCTAATTTTAAATCTATTCACCTTTGCTGGTTTGGTCTCTTTAAAAAGGACATGGTTGAGATTAGCTCAGGTTCCATCAAAATTTTATTATAAGAACTTGAAT
>NW_024099036.1:0-3899 GCF_016545835.1 Crotalus tigris
GCCTCAATTGTGAAAACGATAAAAAGCACCATTTTAATCATGGAATGTAACCCGAATCCCATCTGAGGTCCGTTTTTACATTTGGGTCAAAAAAAAATTTTCACCTCTGGAGCAATAAAAATCCGTGACCCCGGCATCAGGAATTTCCTTTCCCGGACACCAAAACGGCTCAATTTTTAAAAACTAGAAAACGCACCATTTTTAAGCATGAAATTTAACCCCGAATCCCATTCTGAGGTCCGTTTTTACATTTGGGTCAAAAAAAATTTTTCATTTCCGGAGCACAAAAATACGTGACTGCGGCATCAGCAATTTCCTTCCCTGGATACAAAAACGGCTTTAAATTTTTGAAATTCGAAGAAGCAGCCATTTTTTTAAGCCTGAATTTAACCCCCAAATACAATTCTGAGGTCCTTTTTACATTTGGGTCAAAAAAATTTTCATCTTCGGAGCAGAAAAATCCATGACCCCGGCATCAGGAATTTCCTTCCCTGGATACCAAAACGGCTCAATTTTTGATAACTAGAAAAAGCACCATTTTTAAGCATGAAATTTAACCCCGAATCCCATTCTGAGGTCCGTTTTTACATTTGGGTCAAAAAATTTTTTTTATTTCCGGAGCACAAAAATACGTGACCGCGGCATCAGCAATTTCCTTCCCTGGATACCAAAACGGTTCAATTTGTGAAAACTAGAAAAAGCACCATTTTAAGCATGAAATTTAACCCCGAATCCCATTCTGAGGTCCGTTTTTACATTAGGGTCAAAAAAAATTTTCATCTTTGGAGCAGCAAAATCTATGTCCCCGGTATCAGGAATTTACTTCCCTAGATACCAAAACGGCTTAATTTTTGAAAATTAGAAGAAGCACCATTTTTAAGCATGAAATTTAACCCCGAATCCCATTCTGAGGTCCGTTTTTACATTTGAGTAAAAAAAAAAATTTCATCTTTGGAGCAGAAAAATCTATGACCTCGGGATCAGGAATTTCCTTCCCTGGATACCAAAACAGGTCAATTTTTGATAACTAGAAAAAGCACCATTTTTAAGCATGAAATTTAACCCCAAATACAATTCTGAGGTCCGTTTTTACATTTCAGTCAAAAAAAAATTTTCATCTTTGGAGCAGAAAAATCCATGACCCCGGCATCAGGAATTTCCTTCCCTGTATACCAAAACGGCTCAATTTTTGAAAACTAGAAGAAGCATCATTTTTAAGCATGAAATTTAACCCCGAATCCCATTCTGAGGTCCGTTTTTACATTTGGGTCAAAAAAATTTTTTTATTTCCGGAGCACAAAAATACGTGACCGCGGCATCAGCAATTTCCTTCCCTGGATACCAAAACGGTTCAATTTGTGAAAACTAGAAAAAGCACCATTTTAAGCATGAAATTTAACCCCGAATCCCATTCTGAGGTCCGTTTTTACATTAGGGTCAAAAAAAATTTTCATCTTTGGAGCAGCAAAATCTATGTCCCCGGCATCAGGAATTTACTTCCCTAGATACCAAAACGGCTTAATTTTTGAAAATTAGAAAAAGCACCATTTTTAAGCATGAAATTTAACCCCGAATCCCATTCTGAGGTCCGTTTTTACATTTGGGTCAAAAAAATTTTTTCATTTCCGGAGCACAAAAATACGTGACCGCGGCATTAGGAATTTCCTTCCCTGGATACCAAAACGGCTCAATTTTTGATAACTAGAAAAATCACCATTTTTAAGCATGAAATTTAACCCCGAATCCCATTCTGAGGTCCATTTTTACATTTGGGTCAAAAAAAATTTTCATCTCCGGAGCACAAAAATCCGTGACCCCGGCATCAGGAATTTCCCTCCCTGGATACCAAAACGGCTCAATTTTTGATAACTAGAAAAAGCACAATTTTTAAGCATGAAATTTAACCCCGAATCCGATTCTGAGGTCCGTTTTTACATTTGGTTCAAAAAAAATTTTTCATCTTTGGAGCAGAAAAATCTATGACCCCGGCATCAGGAATTTCCTTCCCTGGATACCAAAACAGCTCAATTTTTGATAACTAGAAAAAGCACCATTTTTAAGCATGAAATTTAACCCCGAATCCCATTCTGAGGTCCGTTTTTACAATAGGGTCAAAAAAAATTTTCATCTCTGGAGAACAAAAAATCCGTGACCCCGGCATCAGGAATTTCCTTCTTTGTATACCAAAACGGCTCAATTTTTGAAAACTAGAAGAAGCACCATTTTTAAGCATGAAATTTAACCCCAAATCCGATTCTGAGGTCCGTTTTTACATTTGAGTCAAAAAAAAATTTTCATCTTTGGAGCAGAAAAATCTATGACCCCGGCATCAGGAATTTCCTTCCCTGGATACCAAAACAGCTCAATTTTTGTTAACTAGAAAAAGCACAATTTTTAAGCATGAAATTTAACCCCGAATCCCATTCTGAGCTCTGTTTTTACATTTGGGTCAAAAAAAATTTTCATCTTTGGAGCAGAAAAATCCGTGGCCCCGGCATCAAGAATTTTCTTCCCTGTATACCAAAACAGCTCAATTTTTGATAACTAGAAAAAGCACCATTTTTAAGCATGAAATTTAACCCCGAATCCCATTCTGAGGTCCGTTTTTACATTAGGGTCAAAAAATATTTTCATCTCTGGAGGACAAAAAATCCATGACCCCGGCATCAGGAATTTCCTTCCCTGGATACCAAAACAGCTCAATTTTTGATAACTAGAAAAAGCACCATTTTTAAGCATGAAATTTAACCCCGAATCCCATTCTGAGGTCCGTTTTTACATTTGGGTCAAAAAATTTTTTTCATTTCTGGAGCACAAAAATACGTGATCGCAGCATCAGCAATTTCCTTCCCTGGATACCAAAACGGCTCAATTTTTGAAAACTAGAAAAAGCACCATTTTTAAGCATGAAATTTAACCCCGAATCCCATTCTGAGGTCCATTTTTTACATTTGGGTCAAAAAGATTTTTCATCTTTGGAGCAGCAAAATCTATGTCCCCGACATCAGGAATTTACTTCCCTAGATACCAAAACAGCTCAATTTTTGAAAACTAGAAGAAGCACCATTTTTAAGCATGAAATTTAACCCCCGAATCCCATTCTGAGGTCCATTTTTACATTTGGGTCAAAAAGATTTTTCATCTTTGGAGCAGCAAAATCTATGTCCCCGACATCAGGAATTTACTTCCCTAGATACCAAAACGGCTTAATTTTTGAAAATTAGAAGAAGCACCATTTTTAAGAATGAAATTTAACCCCGAATCCCATTCTGAGGTCCGTTTTTACATTTGGGTCAAAAAGATTTTTCATCTTTGGAGCAGCAAAATCTATGTCCCCGACATCAGGAATTTACTTCCCTGGATACCAAAATGGCTTAATTTTTGAAAATTAGAAAAAGCACCATTTTAAGCATGAAATTTAACCCCGAATCCCATTCTGAGGTCCGTTTTTACATTTGAGTCAAAAAAAAATTTTCATCTTTGGAGCAGAAAAATCTATGACCCCGGCATCAGGAATTTCCTTCCCTGGATACCAAAACAGCTCAATTTTTGTTAACTAGAAAAAGCACCATTTTTAAGCATGAAATTTAACCCCGAATCCCATTCTGAGTTCCGTTTGTACATTTGAGTAAAAAAAATTTTTTTCATTTCCGGAGCACAAAAATACGTGACCACGGCATCAAGAATTTACTTCCCTGGATACCAAAACGGCTCAATTTTTGAAAATTAGAAGAAGCACCATTTTTAAGCATTATATTTAACCCCGAATCCCATTCTGAGGTCCGTTTTTACATTTCAGTCAAAAAAAATTTTTCATCTCCGGAGCACAAAAATCCGTGACCCCGGCATCAGGAATTTCCCTCCCTGGATACCAAAACGGCTCAATTTTTGAAAACTAG
>NW_024099037.1:0-37300 GCF_016545835.1 Crotalus tigris
TATCTATGTTTCCTGGTGAAATACATGGGAAAATCCCATTGGAGGAAAATTCCACTTAGGGTTAGGTTGAGGTCACCATGAACTCAAACAGCAAAATGGACACCACCAACAAATTCAGAGTGCTTGGGTAGGGTTAGGAGGGCACTGACTTTTCCTGCCTGCCCTATCTATGTTTCCTGGTAAAATACATGGGAAGATCCCTTTGGAGGAAAATTCCACTTAGGGTTAGGGTTAGGTCACCATGAACCCATACAGGAAAATGGACATCACCAACAAATTCAGAGTGCTTGGGTAGGGTTAGGAGGGCACTGAATTTTCTTGCCTACCCTATATATGTTTCCTCGTTAAATACATGGGAAAATCCCTTTGGAGGAAAATTCCACTTAGGGTTAGGTTGAGGTCACCATGAACTCAAACAGCAAAATGGACACCACCAACAAATTCAGAGTGCTTGGGTAGGGATAGTAGGGCACTGAATTTTTCTCCCTGCCCTATCTATGTTTCCTGGTAAAATACATGGGAAGATCCCATTGGAGGAAAATTCCGCTTAGGGTTAGGGTTAGGTCACCATGAACCCATACAGGAAAATGGATATCACCAACAAGTTCAGAGTGCTTGGGTAGGGTTAGGAGGGCACTGATTTTTCTTTCCTGCGCTATCTACGTTTCCTGGTAAAATACATGGGAAAATCCCATTGGAGAAAAATTCCACTTAGGGTAAGGGTTAGGTCACCATGAACCCATACAGGAAAATGGACATCACCAACACGGTCAGAGTGCGTGTGTAGGGTTAGGAGGGCCCTGACTTTTCTTGCCTACCCTATATATGTTTCCTGGTGAAATACATGGGAAAATCCCATTGGAGGAAAATTCCACTTAGGGTTAGGTTGAGGTCACCATGAACTCAAACAGCAAAATGGACACGACCAACAAATTCAGAGTGCTTGGGTAGGGTTAGGAGGGCACTGACTTTTCCTGCCTGCCCTATCTATGTTTCCTGGTAAAATACATGGGAAGATCCCATTGGAGGAAAATTCCACTTAGGGTTAGGGTTAGGTCACCATGAACCCATATAGGAAAATGGACATCACCAACAAGTTCAGAGTGCTTGGGTAGGGTTAGGAGCGCCCTGACTTTTATAGCCTTCCCTATCTATGTTCCTTGGTGAAATACATGGGAAAATCCCATTGGACGGAAAATTCCACTTAGGGTTATGGTTAGGTCACCATGAACCCATACAGCTAAATGGACATCACCAACATATTCAGAGTGCTTGGTTAGGGTTAGGAGGGCACTGACTTTTCTTGCCTGCCCTATCTATCTTTCCTGGATAAATAAATGGGAAAATCCCATTGGAGGAAAATTCCACTTAGGTTTAGGGTTAGCTCACCATGAACACATACAGCAAAATGGATATCACCAACAAGTTCAGACTGCTTGGGTAGGGTTAGGAGGGCACTGACTTTTCTTACCTGCCCTATCAATGTTTCCTTGTAAAATACGTGGGAAAATAGCATTGGAGGAAAATTCCACTTAGGTTTATGGTTAGGTCACCATGAACCCATACAGCAAAATGGACATCACCAACATATTCAGAGTGCTTGGGTAGGGTTAGGAGGGCACTGCCTTTTCTTGCCTGCCCTATCTATGTTTCCTGGTAAAATACGTGGGAAATTCCCTTTGGAGGAAAATTCCACTTAGGGTTATGGTTAGGTCACCATGAACCCATACAGCAAAATGGACATCGCCAACAAATTCAGAGTGCTTGGGTAGGGTTAGAAGGGCACTGACTTTTCTTGCCTGGCTTATCTACGTTTCGTGGTAAAATACATGGGAAAATCCCATTGGAGGAAAATTCCACTTAGGGTTAGGGTTACGTCACCATGAACCCATACAGGAAAATGGATATCACCAACAAGTTCAGAGTGCTTGGATAGGGTTAGGTAGGCACTGACCTTTCTTGCCTGCCCTATATATGTTTCCTGGTAAAATACATGGGAAAATCCCTTTGGAGGAAAATTCCACTTATGGTTAGGCTTAGGTCAACATCAACCCATACAGAAAAATGGACATCGCTATCAAATTCAGACTGCTTGGGTAAGGTTAGGAGGGCACTGACTTTTCTTTCCTGCGCTATCTACGTTTCCTGGTAAAATACATGGGAAAATCCCATTGGAGAAAAATTCCACTTAGGGTTAGGTTGAGGTCACCATGAGCTCAAACAGCAAAATGGACACCACCAACAAATTCAGAGTGCTTGGATAGGGTTAGGTGGGCACTGACCTTTCTTGCCTGCCCTATATATGTTTCCTGGTAAAATACATGGGAAAATCCCTTTGGAGGAAAATTCCACTTATGGTTAGGCTTAGGTCACCATGAACCCATACAGGAAAATGGACATCACCAACAAGTTCAGAGTGCTTGGGTAGGGTTAGGAGGGCACTGACTTTTCTTGCATACCCTATATAGGTTTCCTGGTGAAATACATGGGAAAATCCTATTGGAGGAAAATTCCACTTAGGGTTAGGTTGAGGTCACCATGAGCTCAAACAGCAAAATGGACACCACCAACAAATTCAGAGTGCTTGGGTAGGGTTAGGAGGGCACTGACTTTTCCTGCCTGCCCTATCTATGTTTCCTGGTAAAATACATGGGAAGATCCCATTGGAGGAAAATTCCACTTAGGGTTAGGGTTAGGTCACCATGAACCCATATAGGAAAATGGACATCATCAACAAGTTCAGAGTGCTTGGGTAGGGTTAGGAGCGCCCTGACTTTTATAGCCTGCCCTATCTATGTTCCTTGGTAAAATACATGGGAAAATCCCATTGGAGGAAAATTCCACTTAGGGTTAGTGTTAGGTCAACCTGAACCCATACAGCAAAATGGACATCACTAACATATTCAGAGTGCTTGGGTAGGGTTAGGAGGGCACTGACTTTTCTTGCCTACCCTCTATATGTTTCCTGGTAAAATACATGGGAAAATCCAATTGGAGGAAAATTCCACTTAGGGTTAGGTTGAGGTCACCATGAACTCAAACAGCAAAATGGACACCACCAACAAATTCAGAGTGCTTGGGTAGGGTTAGGAGGGCACTGACTTTTCCTGCCTGCCCTATCTATGTTTCCTGGTAAAATACATGGGAAGATCCCTTTGGAGGAAAATTCCACTTAGGGTTAGGGTTAGGTCACCATGAACCCATACAGGAAAATGGACATCACCAACAAATTCAGAGTGCTTGGGTAGGGTTAGGAGGGCACTGAATTTTCTTGCCTACCCTATATATGTTTCCTCATTAAATACATGGGAAAATCCCTTTGGAGGAAAATTCCACTTAGGGTTAGGTTGAGGTCACCATGAACTCAAACAGCAAAATGGACACAACCAACAAATTCAGAGTGCTTGGGTAGGGATAGGAGGGCACTGACATTTTCTGCCTGCCCTATCTATGTTTCCTGGTAAAATACATGGAAAGATCCCATTGGAGGAAAATTCCACTTAGGGTTAGGGTTAGGTCACCATGAACCCATACAGGAAAATGGATATCACCAACAAGTTCAGAGTGCTTGGGTAGGGTTAGGAGGGCACTGATTTTTCTTTCCTGCGCTATCTACGTTTCCTGGTAAAATACATGGGAAAATCCCATTGGAGAAAAATTCCACTTAGGGTAAGGGTTAGGTCACCATGAACCCATACAGGAAAATGGACATCACCAACACGGTCAGAGTGCGTGTGTAGGGTTAGGAGGGCCCTGACTTTTCTTGCCTACCCTATATATGTTTCCTGGTGAAATACATGGGAAAATCCCATTGGAGGAAAATTCCACTTAGGGTTAGGTTGAGGTCACCATGAACTCAAACAGCAAAATGGACACGACCAACAAATTCAGAGTGCTTGGGTAGGGTTAGGAGGGCACTGACTTTTCCTGCCTGCCCTATCTATGTTTCCTGGTAAAATACATGGGAAGATCCCATTGGAGGAAAATTCCACTTAGGGTTAGGGTTAGGTCACCATGAAACCTATAGGAAATGACATCATCAACAATTCAATTGCTTGGTTAGGGTTAGGAGCGCCCTGACCTTTTATAGCCTGCCCTATCTATTTCCTCGTAAAATACATGGGAAAATAGCATTGGAGAAAATTCCACTTAGGGTTAGGTCACCATGAACTCATAGAGCAAAATGGACAACACCAACAATTTCGGAGTGCTTGGGTATGGTTAGGGAGACACTGACTTTTCTAGCCAGCCCTATCTAGGTTTCCTGGTAAAATACATGGGAAAATCAATTGGAGGAAAATTCCACTTAGCGTTAGGGTTAGGTCAGCCTGAACTCATACAGCAAAATGGACATTGCCATCAAATTCAGAGTGCTTGGGTAGGGTTAGGAGGGCCTGACTTTTCCTGCCTGCCCTATCTATGTTTCTGGTAAATACATGGGAAAATCCCATTGGAGGAAAATTCCACTTAGGGTTAGGGTTAGGTCACCATGAACCCATACAGCAAAACGGACATCACCAACATATTCAGAATTCTTGGTTAGGGTTAGGAGGGCACTGATTTTTCTTGCCTGCCCTATATATGTTTCCTCATTAAATACATGGGAAAATCCCTTTGGAGGAAAATTCCACTTAGGGTTAGGTTGAGGTCACCATGAACTCAAACAGCAAAATGGACACAACCAACAAATTCAGAGTGCTTGGGTAGGGATAGGAGGGCACTGACATTTTCTGCCTGCCCTATCTATGTTTCCTGGTAAAATACATGGAAAGATCCCATTGGAGGAAAATTCCACTTAGGGTTAGGGTTAGGTCACCATGAACCCATACAGGAAAATGGATATCACCAACAAGTTCAGAGTGCTTGGGTAGGGTTAGGAGGGCACTGATTTTTCTTTCCTGCGCTATCTACGTTTCCTGGTAAAATACATGGGAAAATCCCATTGGAGAAAAATTCCACTTAGGGTAAGGGTTAGGTCACCATGAACCCATACAGGAAAATGGACATCACCAACACGGTCAGAGTGCGTGTGTAGGGTTAGGAGGGCCCTGACTTTTCTTGCCTACCCTATATATGTTTCCTGGTGAAATACATGGGAAAATCCCATTGGAGGAAAATTCCACTTAGGGTTAGGTTGAGGTCACCATGAACTCAAACAGCAAAATGGACACCACCAACAAATTCAGAGTGCTTGGGTAGGGTTAGGAGGGCACTGACTTTTCCTGCCTGCCCTATCTATGTTTCCTGGTAAAATACATGGGAAAATCCCATTGGAGGAAAATTCCACTTAGGGTTAGGGTTAGGTCACCATGAACCCATATAGGAAAATGGACATCACCAACAAGTTCAGAGTGCTTGGGTAGGGTTAGGAGCGCCCTGACTTTTATAGCCTTCCCTATCTATGTTCCTTGGTGAAATACATGGGAAAATCCCATTGGACGGAAAATTCCACTTAGGGTTATGGTTAGGTCACCATGAACCCATACAGCTAAATGGACATCACCAACATATTCAGAGTGCTTGGTTAGGGTTAGGAGGGCACTGACTTTTCTTGCCTGCCCTATCTATCTTTCCTGGATAAATAAATGGGAAAATCCCATTGGAGGAAAATTCCACTTAGGTTTAGGGTTAGCTCACCATGAACACATACAGCAAAATGGATATCACCAACAAGTTCAGACTGCTTGGGTAGGGTTAGGAGGGCACTGACTTTTCTTACCTGCCCTATCAATGTTTCCTTGTAAAATACATGGGAAAATAGCATTGGAGGAAAATTCCACTTAGGTTTATGGTTAGGTCACCATGAACCCATACAGCAAAATGGACATCACCAACATATTCAGAGTGCTTGGGTAGGGTTAGGAGGGCACTGCCTTTTCTTGCCTGCCCTATCTATGTTTCCTGGTAAAATACGTGGGTAATTCCCTTTGGAGGAAAATTCCACTTAGGGTTAGTGTTAGGTCAACCTGAACCCATACAGCAAAATGGACATCACTAACATATTCAGAGTGCTTGGGGAGGGTTAGGAGGGCACTGACTTTTCTTGCCTGGCTTATCTACGTTTCGTGGTAAAATACATGGGAAAATCCCATTGGAGGAAAATTCCACTTAGGGTTAGGGTTACGTCACCATGAACCCATACAGCAAAATGGACATCAACAACAATTCAGAGTGCTTGGTTAGGGTTAGGAGGGCACTGACTTTTCTTACCTGCCTTATCTACGTTTCGTGGTAAAATACATGGGAAAATCCCATTGGAGGAAAATTCCACTTAGGGTTAGGGTTACGTCACCATGAACCCATACAGCAAAATGGACATCAACAACAATTCAGAGTGCTTGGTTAGGGTTAGGAGGGCACTGACTTTTCTACCTGCCTTTATCTACTTTCGGTAAAATACATGGGAAATCCCATTGGAGGAAAATTCCACTTAGGGTTAGGGTTACGTCACCATGAACCCATACAGGAAAATGGATATCACCAACAAGTTCAGAGTGCTTGGATAGGGTTAGGTAGGCACTGACCTTTCTTGCCTGCCCTATATATGTTTCCTGGTAAAATACATGGGAAAATCCCTTTGGAGGAAAATTCCACTTATGGTTAGGCTTAGGTCAACATCAACCCATACAGAAAAATGGACATCGCTATCAAATTCAGACTGCTTGGGTAAGGTTAGGAGGGCACTGACTTTTCTTTCCTGCGCTATCTACGTTTCCTGGTAAAATACATGGGAAAATCCCATTGGAGAAAAATTCCACTTAGGGTTAGGTTGAGGTCACCATGAGCTCAAACAGCAAAATGGACACCACCAACAAATTCAGAGTGCTTGGATAGGGTTAGGTGGGCACTGACCTTTCTTGCCTGCCCTATATATGTTTCCTGGTAAAATACATGGGAAAATCCCTTTGGAGGAAAATTCCACTTATGGTTAGGCTTTGGTCACCATGAACCCATACAGGAAAATGGACATCACCAACAAGTTCAGAGTGCTTGGGTAGGGTTAGGAGGGCACTGACTTTTCTTGCATACCCTATATAGGTTTCCTGGTGAAATACATGGGAAAATCCTATTGGAGGAAAATTCCACTTAGGGTTAGGTTGAGGTCACCATTAGCTCAAACAGCAAAATGGACACCACCAACAAATTCAGAGTGCTTGGGTAGGGTTAGGAGGGCACTGACTTTTCCTGCCTGCCCTATCTATGTTTCCTGGTAAAATACATGGGAAGATCCCATTGGAGGAAAATTCCACTTAGGGTTAGGGTTAGGTCACCATGAACCCATATAGGAAAATGGACATCATCAACAAGTTCAGAGTGCTTGGGTAGGGTTAGGAGCGCCCTGACTTTTATAGCCTGCCCTATCTATGTTCCTTGGTAAAATACATGGGAAAATCCCATTGGAGGAAAATTCCACTTAGGGTTAGTGTTAGGTCAACCTGAACCCATACAGCAAAATGGACATCACTAACATATTCAGAGTGCTTGGGTAGGGTTAGGAGGGCACTGACTTTTCTTGCCTACCCTCTATATGTTTCCTGGTAAAATACATGGGAAAATCCAATTGGAGGGAAATTCCACTTAGGGTTACGGTTAGGTCACCATGAACCTATCTAGCAAAATGGACATCACCAACAAATTCAGAGTGCTTGGGTAGGGTTAGGAGGGCACTGAATTTTCTTGCCTACCCTATATATGTTTCCTCGTGAAATACATGTGAAAATCCCATTGGAGGAAAATTCCACTTAGGGTTAGGTTGAGGTCACCATGAACTCAAACAGCAAAATGGACACCACCAACAAATTCAGAGTGCTTGGGTAGGGTTAGGAGGGCCCTGACTTTTCCTGCCTGCCCTAACTATGTTTCCTGGTAAAATACATGGGAAAATCCAATTGGAGGGAAATTCCACTTAGGGTTACGGTTAGGTCACCATGAACCTATCTAGCAAAATGGACACCACCAACAAATTCAGAGTGCTTGGGTAAGGTTAGGAGGGCACTGGCTTTTGTTGTCCTGCCCTATCTATGTTTACTGGTAAAATACATGGGAAAATCCCATTGGAGGAAAATTCCACTTAGTGTTAGGTTGGGGTCACCATGAACTCAAACAGCAAAATGGACACCACCAACAAAGTCAGAGTCCTTGGCTAGGGTTAGGAGCGCCCTGAATTTTATAGCCTGCCCTATTTATGTTCCTTGGTAAAGTACAGGGGAAAATCCCATTGGAGGAAAATTCAACTTAGGGTTATGGTTAGGTCACCAGGAACCCATACAGAAAAATTGACATCACCAACAAATTCAGAGTGCTTGGGTAGGGTTAGGAGGGCACTGACTTTTCTTGCCTGCCCTATCTATGTTTCCTGGTAAAATACATGGGAAGATCCCATTGGAGGAAAATTCCATTTAGGGTTAGGGTTAGGTCACCATGAACCCATACAGGAAAATGGACATCACCAACAAATTCAGAGTTCTTGGGTAGGGTTAGGAGGGCACTGAATTTTCTTGCCTACCCTATATATGTTTCCTCGTTAAATACATGGGAAAATCCTTTTGGAGGAAAATTCCACTTAGGGTTAGGTTGAGGTCACCATGAACTCAAACAGCAAAATGGACACCACCAACAAATTCAGAGTGCTTGGGTAGGGATAGTAGGGCACTGACTTTTTCTCCCTGCCCTATCTATGTTTCCTGGTAAAATACATGGGAAGATCCCATTGGAGGAAAATTCCGCTTAGGGTTAGGGTTAGGTCACCATGAACCCATACAGGAAAATGGATATCACCAACAAGTTCAGAGTGCTTGGATAGGGTTAGGAGAGCACTGACTTTTCTTGCCTGCCCTATATATATTTCCTGGTAAAATACATGGGAAAATCCCTTTGGAGGAAAATTCCACTTAGGGTTAGGGTTAGGTCACCATCAACCCATACAGAAAAATGGACATCGCTATCAAATTCAGAGTGCTTGGGTAAGGTTAGGAGGGCACTGACTTTTCTTGCCTACCCTATATATGTTTCCTGGTAAAATACATGGAAAGATCCCATTGGAGGAAAATTCCACTTAGGGTTAGGGTTAGGTCACCATGAACCCATACAGGAAAATGGATATCACCAACAACTTCAGAGTGCTTGGGTAGGGTTAGGAGGGCACTGACTTTTCTTGCCTGCCCTATATATGTTTCCTGGTAAAATACATGGGAAAATCCCTTTGGAGGAAAATTGCACTTACAGTTAGGGTTAGGTCACCATCAACCCATACAGAAAAATGGACATCGCTATCAAATTCAGAGTGCTTGGGTAGGTTTAGGAGGGCACTGACTTTTCTTACCTGCCTTATCTACGTTTAATGGTAAAATGCATGGGAAAATCCCATTGGAGGAAAGTTCCACTTAGGGTTAGGGTGAGATCACCATGAACTCGAACAGCAAAATGGACACCACCAACAAATTCAGAGTGCTTGGGAAGGGTTAGGAGGGCCCTGACTTTTATAGCCTGCCCTATCAATGTTTCCTGGTAAAATACATGGGAAAATACCATTGGAGGAAAATTCCACTTACGGTTAGGGTTAGGTCACCAGGAACCCATACAGCAAAATGGACATCACCAACATATTCAGAGTTCTTGTTTAGGGTTAAGAGGGCACTGATTTTTCTTGCCTGCCCTATCTATCTTTCCTGGATAAATACATGGGAAAATCCCATTGGACGAAAATTCCAATTAGGGTTAGGTCACCATGAACTCATACAGCAAAATGAACAGCACCAACAAATTCAGAGTGCTTGGGTAGGGTTAGGAGGGCACTGCCTTTTCTTGCCTGTCCTATCTACGTTTCCTGGTAAAATACATGGGAAATTCCCTTTGGAGTAAAATTCCACTTAGGGTTATGGTTAGGTCACCATGAACCCATACAGCAAAATGGACATCGCCAACAAATTCAGAGTGCTTGGGTAGGGTTAGAAGGGCACTGACTTTTCTTGCCTGGCTTATCTACGTTTCCTGGTAAAATACATGGGAAGATCCCATTGGAGGAAAATTCCACTTATGGTTAGGGTTAGGTCACCATCAACCCATACAGAAAAATGGAAATCGCCAACAAATTCAGAGTGCTTGGGTAGGGTTAGGAAGGCACTGACTTTTCTTTCCTGCCCTATCTACGTTTCCTGGTAAAATACATGGGAAAATCCCATTGGATGAAAAATCCACTTAGGGTTAGGGTTAGGTCACCATGAACTCATACAGCAATATGGACAGCACCAACAAATTCAGAGTGCTTGGGTAGGGTTAGGAGGGCACTGAATTTTCTTGCCTGACCTATCTATATTTCCAGGTAAAATACATGGGAAAATCCCTTTGGAGGAAAATTCCACTTACGGTTATGGTTAGGTCACCATGAACCCATACAGAAAAATGGACATCACCAACAAATTCAGAATGCTTGGGTAGGGTTAGGAGGGGACTGACTATTTTTGCCTTCTCTATCTATGTTTCCTGGTAAAATACATGGGAAAATCCCATTGGAGGAAAATTCCACTTAGGGTTGGGTTAGGTCACCATGAACCCATACACCAAAATGGACATCATCAACAAATTCAGAGTGCTTGGGTAGGGTGAGGAGGGGACTGATTATTTTTGCCTTCTCTATCTAGGTTTCCTGGTAAAATACATGGGAAAATCACATCGGAGGAAAATTCCACTTAGGGTTAGGGTTAGGTCACCATGAACCCATACACCAAAATGGACATCAACAACAATTCAGAGTGCTTCGTTAGGGTTAGGAGGGCACTGACTTTTCTTACCTGCCTTATCTACGTTTCCTGGTAAAATACATGGGAAAATCCCATTGGAGGAAAATTCCACTTAGGGTTAGGGTGAGATCACCATGAACTCAAACAGCAAAATGGACACCACCAACAAATTCAGAGTGCTTGGGATGGGTTAGGAGGTCCCTGACTTTTATACCCTGAACTATCTATATTTCCTGGTAAAATACATGGGAAAATCCCATTGGAGGAAAATTCCACTTAGGGTTAGGGTTACGTCACCCTGAACCCATACAGCAAAATGGACATCAACAACAATTCAGAGTGCTTGGTTAGGGTTAGGAGGGCACTGACTTTTCTTACCTGCCTTATCTACGTTTCCTGGTAAAATACATGGGAAAATCCCATTGGAGGAAAATTCCACTTAGGGTTAGGGTGAGATCACCATGAACTCAAACAGCAAAATGGACACCACCAACAAATTCAGAGTGCTTGGGAAGGGTTAGGAGGTCCCTGACTTTTATACCCTGAACTATCTATATTTCCTGGTAAAATACATGGGAAAATCCCATTGGAGGAAAATTCCACTTAGGGTTAGGGTTACGTCACCCTGAACCCATACAGCAAAATGGACATCACCAACAAATTCAGAGTGCTTGAGTGGGGTTAGGAGGGCACTGACTTTTCTTACCTGCCTTATCTACGTTTAATGGTAAAATACATGGGAAAATCCCTTTGGAGGAAAATTCCACTTACGGTTATGGTTAGGTCACCATGAACCCATACAGCAAAATGGACATCACCAACAAATTAAGAATGCTTGGGTAGGTTTAGGAGGGCACTGACTTTTCTTACCTGCCTTATCTACGTTTAATGGTAAAATACATGGGAAAATCCCTTTGGAGGAAAATTCCACTTAGATTTAGTGTTAGGTCACCATGAACCCATACAGCAAAATGGACATCACCAACAAATTCAGAGTGCTTGGGTAGGGTTAGGAGGGGACTGACTTTTCTTGCCTACCCTATATATGTTTCCTGGTAAAATACATGGGAAAATCCCTTTGGAGGAAAATTCCACTTAGGGTTAGGGTTAGGTCACCATGAACCCATACAGCAAAATGGACATCACCAACATATTCAGAGTTCTTGGTTAGGGTTAGGAGGGCACTGATTTTTCTTGCCTGCCCTATCTATCTTTCCTGGATAAATACATGGGAAGTTCCCATTGGAGGAAAATTCCACTTAGGGTTAGGGTTAGGTCACCATGAACCCATACAGGAAAATGGACACCACTAACAAATTCAGTGTGCTTGGGTAGGGTTAGGAGGGCACTGACTTTTCCTGCCTACCCTATCTATGTTTCCTGGTAAAATACATGGGAAGATCCCATTGGAGGAAAATTCCACTTAGGGTTAGGGTTAGGTCACCATGAACCCATACAGGAAAATGGACATCACCAACAAATTCAGAGTGCTTGGGTAGGGTTAGGAGGGCACTGAATTTTCTTGCCTACCCTATATATGTTTCCTCATTAAATACATGGGAAAATCCCTTTGGAGGAAAATTCCACTTAGGGTTAGGTTGAGGTCACCATGAACTCAAACAGCAAAATGGACACAACCAACAAATTCAGAGTGCTTGGGTAGGGATAGGAGGGCACTGACTTTTTCTGCCTGCCCTATCTATGTTTCCTGGTAAAATACATGGAAAGATCCCATTGGAGGAAAATTCCACTTATGGTTCGGGTTAGGTCACCATGAACCCATACAGGAAAATGGATATCACCAACAAGTTCAGAGTGCTTGGGTAGGGTTAGGAGGGCACTGACTTTTCTTTCCTGCGCTATCTACGTTTCCTGGTAAAATACATGGGAAAATCCCATTGGAGAAAAATTCCACTTAGGGTTAGGGTTAGGTCACCATGAACCCATACAGGAAAATGGACATCACCAACAAGTTCAGAGTGCGTGTGTAGGGTTAGGAGGGCCCTGACTTTTCTTGCCTACCCTATATATGTTTCCTGGTGAAATACATGGGAAAATCCCATTGGAGGAAAATTCCACTTAGGGTTAGGTTGAGGTCACCATGAACTCAAACAGCAAAATGGACACCACCAACAAATTCAGAGTGCTTGGGTAGGGTTAGGAGGGCACTGACTTTTCCTGCCTGCCCTATCTATGTTTCCTGGTAAAATACATGGGAAAATCCCATTGGAGGAAAATTCCACTTAGGGTTAGGGTTAGGTCACCATGAACCCATAGAGGAAAATGGACATCACCAACAAGTTCAGAGTGCTTGGGTAGGGTTAGGAGCGCCCTGACTTTTATAGCCTTCCCTATCTATGTTACTTGGTGAAATACATGGGAAAATCCCATTGGACGGAAAATTCCACTTAGGGTTAGTGTTAGGTCACCATGAACCCATACAGCTAAATGGACATCTCCAACAAATTCAGAGTGCTTGGGTAGGGTTAGGAGGGCACTGACTTTTCTTGCCTGCCTTATCTACCTTTCCTGGTAAAATACATGGGAAAATCCCATTGGAGGAAAATTCCACTTAGGGTTAGGGTGAGATCACCATGAACTCAAACAGCAAAATGGACACCACAAACAAATTCAGAGTGCTTGGGAAGGGTTAGGAGGGCCCTGACTTTTCTTACCTGCCCTATCAATGTTTCCTTGTAAAATACATGGGAAAATACCATTGGAGGAAAATTCCACTTAGGGTTATGGTTAGGTCACCATGAACCCATACAGCAAAATGGACATCACTAACATATTCAGAGTGCTTGGTTAGGGTTAGGAGGGCACTGACTTTTCTTGCCTGCCCTATCTATCTTTCCTGGATAAATAAATGGGAAAATCCCATTGGAGGAAAATTCCACTTAGGTTTAGGGTTAGCTCACCATGAACACATACAGCAAAATGGATATCACCAACAAGTTCAGACTGCTTGGGTAGGGTTAGGAGGGCACTGACTTTTCTTACCTGCCCTATCAATGTTTCCTTGTAAAATACATGGGAAAATACCATTGGAGGAAAATTCCACTTAGGGTTATGGTTAGGTCACCATGAACCCATAAAGCAAAATGGACATCGCCAACAAATTCAGAGTGCTTGGGTAGGGTTAGAAGGGCACTGACTTTTCTTGCCTGGCTTATCTACGTTTCCTGGTAAAATACATGGGAAAATCCCATTGGAGGAAAATTCCACTTAGGGTTAGGGTTACGTCACCATGAACCCATACAGCAAAATGGACATCAACAACAATTCAGAGTGCTTGGTTAGGGTTAGGAGGGCACTGACTTTTCTTACCTGCCTTATCTACGTTTCGTGGTAAAATACATGGGAAAATCCCATTGGAGGAAAATTCCACTTAGGGTTAGGGTGAGATCACCATGAACTCAAACAGCAAAATGGACACCACCAACAAATTCAGAGTGCTTGGGAAGGGTTAGGAGGGCCCTGACTTTTATAGCCTGAACTATATATATTTCCTGGTAAAATACATGGGAAAATCCCATTGGAGGAAAATTCCACTTAGGGTTAGGGTTACCTCACCATGAACCCATACAGCAAAATGGACATCACCAACAAATTCAGAGTGCTTGGGTGGGGTTAGGAGGGCACTGATTTTTCTTACCTGCCTTATCTACGTTTAATAGTAAAATACATGAGAAAATCCCTTTGGAGGAAAATTCCACTTACGGTTATGGTTAGGTCACCATGAACCCATACAGCAAAATGGACATCACCAACAAATTCAGAATGCTTGGGTAGGTTTAGGAGGGCACTGACTTTTCTTACCTGCCTTATCTACGTTTAATGGTAAAATACATGGGAAAATCTCATTGGAGGAAAATTCCACTTAGATTTAGTGTTAGGTCACCATGAACCCATACAGCAAGATGGACATCACCAACAAATTCAGAGTGCTTGGGTAGGGTTAGGAGGGGACTGACTATTTTTGCCTTCTCTATCTATGTTTCCTGGTAAAATACATGGGAAAATCCCTTTGGAGGAAAATTCCACTTATGGTTAGGGTTAGGTCACCATCAACCCATATAGAAAAAAGGACATCGCTATCAAATTCAGAGTGCTTGGGTAAGGTTAGGAGGGCACTGACTTTTCTTGCCTACCCTATATATTTTTCCTGGTGAAATACATGGGAAAATCCCATTGGAGGAAAATTCCACTTAGGGTTAGGTTGAGGTCACCATGAACTCAAACAGCAAAATGGACACCACCAACAAATTCAGAGTGCTTGGGTAGGGTTAGGAGGGCACTGACTTTTCCTGCCTGCCCTATCTATGTTTCCTGGTAAAATACATGGGAAAATCCCATTGAAGGAAAATTCCACTTAGGGTTAGGGTTAGGTCACCATGAACCCATATAGGAAAATGGACATCACCAACATGTTCAGAGTGCTTGGGTAGGGTTAGGAGCGCCCTGACTTTTATAGCCTTCCCTATCTATGTTCCTTGGTAAAATACATGGGAAAATCCCATTGGACGGAAAATTCCACTTAGGGTTAGTGTTAGGTCACCATGAACCCATACAGCAAAATGGACATCACCAACAAATTCAGAGTGCTTGGGTAGGGTTAGGAGGGCACTGACTTTTCTTGCCTGCCTTATCTACCTTTCCTGGTAAAATACATGGGAAAATCCCATTGGAGGAAAATTCTACTTAGGGTTAGGGTGAGATCACCATGAACTCAAACAGCAAAATGGACACCACAAACAAATTCAGAGTGCTTGGGAAGGGTTAGGAGGGCCCTGACTTTTCTTACCTGCCCTATCAATGTTTCCTTGTAAAATACATGGGAAAATACCATTGGAGGAAAATTCCACTTAGGGTTATGGTTAGGTCACCATGAACCCATACAGCAAAATGGACATCACTAACATATTCAGAGTGCTTGGTTAGGGTTAGGAGGGCACTGACTTTTCTTGCCTGCCCTATCTATCTTTCCTGGATAAATAAATGGGAAAATCCCATTGGAGGAAAATTCCACTTAGGTTTAGGGTTAGCTCACCATGAACACATACAGCAAAATGGATATCACCAACAAGTTCAGACTGCTTGGGTAGGGTTAGGAGGGCACTGACTTTTCTTACCTGCCCTATCAATGTTTCCTTGTAAAATACATGGGAAAATACCATTGGAGGAATATTCCACTTACGGTTAAGGTTAGGTCACCATGAACCCATACAGCAAAATGGACATCACCAACATATTCAGAGTGCTTGGGTAGGGTTAGGAGGGCACTGCCTTTTCTTGCCTGCCCTATCTATGTTTCCTGGTAAAATACATGGGAAATTCCCTTTGGAGGAAAATTCCACTTAGGGTTATGGTTAGGTCACCATGAACCCATACAGCAAAATGGACATCACCAACAAATTCAGAGTGTTTGGGTAGGGTTAGAAGGGCACTGACTTTTCTTGCTTGGCTTATCTACGTTTCCTGGTAAAATACATGGGAAAATCCCATTGGAGGAAAATTCCACTTAGGGTTAGGGTTACGTCACCATGAACCCATACAGCAAAATGGACATCAACAACAAATTCAGAGTGCTTGGGTGGGGTTAGGAGGGCACTGATTTTTCTTACCTGCCTTATCTACGTTTAATAGTAAAATACAAGGGAAAATCCCTTTGGAGGAAAATTCCACTTACGGTTAGGGTTAGGTCACCATGAACCCATAGAGCAAAATGGACATCACCAACAAATTCAGAATGATTGGGTAGGTTTAGGAGGGCACTGACTTTTCTTACCTGTCTTCTCTACGTTTAATGGTAAAATACATGGGAAAATCTCATTGGAGGAAAATTCCACTTAGATTTAGTGTTAGGTCACCATGAACCCATTCAGCAAAATGGACATCACCAACAAATTCAGAGTGCTTGGGTAGGGTTAGGAGGGGACTGACTATTTTTGCCTTCTCTATCTATGTTTCCTGGTAAAATACATGGGAAAATCCCTTTGGAGGAAAATTCCACTTATGGTTAGGGTTAGGTCACCATCAACCCATATAGAAAAATGGACATCGCTATCAAATTCAGAGTGCTTGGGTAAGGTTAGGAGGGCCCTGACTTTTCTTGCCTACCCTATATATGTTTCCTGGTAAAATACATGGGAAAATCCCATTGGAGGAAAATTCCACTTAGGGTTAGGGTTAGGTCACCATGAACCCATACAGCAAAATGGACATCACCAACATATTCAGAGTTCTTGGTTAGGGTTAGGAGGGCACTGACTTTTCTTGCCTGCACTATCTATCTTTCTGGATAAATACATGGGAAGATCCCATTGGAGGAAAATTCCACTTAGGGTTAGGGTTAGGTCACCATGAACCCATACAGGAAAATGGACATCACCAACAAGTTCAGAGTGCTTGGGTAGGGTTAGGAGCGCCCTGACTTTTATAGCCTGCCCTATCTATGTTCCTTGGTAAAATACATGGGAAAATCCCATTGGACGGAAAATTCCACTTAGGGTTAGTGTTAGGTCACCATGAACCCATACAGCAAAATGGACATCACCAACAAATTCAGAGTGCTTGGATAGGGTTAGGAGGGCACTGACTTTTCTTGCCTGCCTTATCTACCTTTCCTGATAAAATACATGGGAAAATACCATTGGAGGAAAATTCCACTTAGGGTTAGGGTGAGATCACCATGAACTCAAACAGCAAAATGGACACCACCAACAAATTCAGAGTGCTTGGGAAGGGTTAGGAGGGCCCTGACTTTTCTTACCTGCCCTATCAATGTTTCCTTGTAAAATACATGGGAAAATACCATTGTAGGAAAATTCCACTTACGGTTAGGGTTAGGTCACCATGAACCCATACAGCAAAATGGACATCACCAACATATTCAGAGTGCTTGGTTAGGGTTAGGAGGGCACTGACTTTTCTTGCCTGCCCTATCTATCTTTCCTGGATAAATACATGGGAAAATCCTATTGTAGGAAAATTCCACTTAGGTTTAGGGTTAGCTCACCATGAACACATACAGCAAAATGGACATCACCAACAAGTTCAGACTGCTTGGGTAGGGTTAGGAGGGCACTGACTTTTCTTGCCTACCCTGTATATGTTTCCTGGTAAAATACATTGGAAAATCCCATTGGAGGAAAATTCCACTTAGGGTTAGGGTTACGTCACCATGAACCCATACAGCAAAATGGACATCACCAACATATTCAGAGTGCTTGGGTAGGTTTAGGAGGGCACTGGCTTTTCTTGCCTGCCCTATCTATGTTTCCTGGTAAAATACATGGGAAATTCCCTTTGGAGGAAAATTCCACTTAGGGTTATGGTTAGGTCACCATGCACCCATACAGCAAAATGGACATCGACAACAAATTCAGAGTGCTTGGGTAGGGTTAGAAGGGCACTGACTTTTCTTGCCTGGCTTATCTACGTTTCCTGGTAAAATACATGGGAAGATCCCATTGGAGGAAAATTCCACTTATGGTTAGGGTTAGTTCACCATCAACCCATACAGAAAAGTGGACATCGGCAACAAAATCAGAGGGCTTGGATAGGGTTAGGAGGGCACTGACTTTTCTTTCCTGCCCTATCTACGTTTCCTGGTAAAATACATGGGAAAATCCCTTTGGATGAAAAATCCACTTAGGGTTAGGGTTAGGTCACCATGAACTCATACAGCAATATGGACAGCACCAACAAATTCAAAGTGCTTGGGTAGGGTTAGGAGGGCACTGACTTTTCTTGCCTGACCTATCTATCTTTCCTGGATAAATACATGGGAAAATCCCATTGGGGGAAAATTCCACTTAGGGTTAGAGTGAGGTCACCGTGAACTCAAACAACAAAATGGACACCACCAACAAATTCAGAGTCCTTGGGTAGGGTTAGGAGGGCCCTGATTTTTATAGCCTGCCCTATCTATGTTTCCAGGTAAAATACATGGGAAAATCCCTTTCGAGGAAAATTCCACTTACTGTTATGGTTAGGTCACCATGAACGCATACAGCAAAATGGACATCACCAAGAAATTCAGAATACTTGGGTAGGTTTAGGAGGGCACTGACTTTTCTTACCTGCCTTATCTACGTTTAATGGTAAAATACATGGGAAAATCCCATTGGAGGAAAATTCCACTTAGGGTTAGGGTTAGATCACCATGAACCCATACAGCAAAATGGACATCACCAACAAATTCAGAGTGCTTGGGTAGGGTTAGGAGGGCACTGACTTTTCTTGCCTACCCTATATATGTTTCCTGGTAAAATACATGGGAAAATCCCATTGGAGGAAAATTCCACCTAGGGTTAGGTAGAGGTCACCATGAACCATTACAGCAAAAAAAGACATCACCAACAAATTCAGAGTGCTTGGGTAAGGTTAGGAGGGTATTGACTTTTGTTGTCCTGCCCTATCTATGTTTCCTGGTAAAATACATGGGAAAATCCCATTGGAGGAAAATTCCACTTAGTGTTAGGTTGGGGTCACCATGAACTCAAACAGCAAAATGGACACCACCAACAAATTCAGAGTCCTTGGGTAGGGTTAGGAGCGCCCTGACTTTTCTTGCCTGCCCTATCTATGTTTCCTGGTAAAATACATGGGAAGATCCCATTGGAGGAAAATTCCACTTAGGGTTCCGGTTAGGTCACCATGAACCCATACAGCAAAATCGACATCACCAACAAATTCAGAGTGCTTGGGAAGGGTTAGGAGGGCCCTGACTTTTCTTGCCTACCCTATATATGTTTCCTGGTAAAATACATGGAAAATCCCATTGGAGGAAAATTCCACTTAGGGTTAGGGTTAGGTCACCATGAACTCAAACAGCAAAATGGACACCACCAACAAATTCAGAGTGCTTGGGTAGGGTTAGGAGGGCACTGACTTTTTCTACCTGCCCTATCTATTTTTCCTGGTAAAATACATGGAAAGATCCCATTGGAGGAAAATTCCACTTAGGGTTAGGGTTAGGTCACCATGAACCCATACAGAAAAATGGACATCGCTATCAAATTCCGAGTGCTTGGGTAAGGTTAGGAGGGCACTGACTTTTCTTTCCTGCGCTATCTACGTTTCCTGGTAAAATACATGGGAAAATCCCATTGGAGAAAAATTCCACTTAGGGTTAGGGTTAGGTCACCATTAACCCATACAGGAAAATGGACATCACCAACAAGTTCAGAGTGCTTGGGTAGGGTTAGGAGGGCACTGACTTTTCTTGCCTACCCTATCTATGTTTCCTGGTAAAATACATGGAAAGATCCCATTGGAGGAAAATTCCACTTAGGGTTAGGGTTATGTCACCATGAACCCATACAGCAAAATGGACATCACCAACAAGTTCAGAGTGCTTGGGTATGGTTAGGAGGGCATTGAATTTTGTTGTCCTGCCCTATCTATGTTTCCTGGTAAAATACATGGGAAAATCCCATTGGAGGAAAATTCCACTTAGTGTTAGGTTGGGGTCACCATGAACTCAAACAGCAAAATGGACACCACCAACAAATTCAGAGTCCTTGGGTAGGGTTAGGAGCGCCCTGACTTTTCTTGCCTGCCCTATCTATGTTTCCTGGTAAAATACATGGGAAGATCCCTTTGGAGGAAAATTCCACTTAGGGTTAGGGTTAGGTCACCATAAACCTATCTAGCAAAATAGACATCACCAACAAATTCAGAGTGCTTGGGTAGGGTTAGGAGGGCACTGACTTTTCTTGCCTACCCTATATATGTTTCCTGGTAAAATACATGGGATAATCCCATTGGAGGAAAATTCCACTTAGGGTTAGGGTTAGGTCACCATGAACCTATCTAGCAAAATGGACATCACCAACAAATTCAGAGTGCTTGGGTAGGGTTAGGAGGGCACTGAATTTTCTTTCCTACCCTATATATGTTTCCTCGTGAAATACATGGGAAGATCCCATTGTAGGAAAATTCCACTTAGGGTTCCGGTTAGGTCACCATGAACCCATACAGCAAAATGGACATCACCAACAAATTCAGAGTGCTTGGGTTGGGTTAGGAGGGCACTGACTTTTTCTCCCTGCCCTATCTATGTTCCTTGGTAAAATACATGGGAAAATCCCATTGGAGGAAAATTCCGCTTAGGGTTAGGGTTAGGTCACCATGAACCCATACAGGAAAATGGATATCACCAACAAATTCAGAGTGCTTGGATAGGGTTAGGAGAGCACTGACTTTTCCTGCCTGCCCTATATATATTTCCTGGTAAAATACATGGGAAAATCCCTTTGGAGGAAAATTCCATTTATGGTTAGGGTTAGGTCACCATCAACCCATACAGAAAAATGGACATCGCTATCAAATTCAGAGTTCTTGGGTAGGGTTAGGAGGGCACTGAATTTTCTTTCCTACCCTATATATGTTTCCTCGTGAAATATATGGGAAAATCCCATTGGAGGAAAATTCCACTTAGGGTTAGGTTGAGGTCACCATGAACTCAAACAGCAAAATGGACACTACCAACAAATTCAGAGTGCTTGGGTAGGGTTAGGAGTGCACTGACTTTTTCTGCCTGCCCTATCTATTTTTCCTAGTAAAATACATGGAAAGATCCCATTGGAGGAAAATTCCACTTAGGGTTAGGGTTAGGTCACCATTAACCCATACAGGAAAATGGATATCACCAACAAGTTCAGAGTGCTTGGATAGGGTTAGGTAGGCACTGACCTTTCTTGCCTGCCCTATATATGTTTCCTGGTAAAATACATGGGAAAATCCCTTTGGAGGAAAATTCTACTTATGGTTAGGCTTAGGTCAACATCAACCCATACAGAAAAATGGACATCGCTATCAAATTCAGACTGCTTGGGTAAGGTTAGGAGGGCACTGACTTTTCTTTCCTGCGCTATCTACGTTTCCTGGTAAAATACATGGGAAAATCCCATTGGAGAAAAATTCCACTTAGGGTTAGGTTGAGGTCACCATGAGCTCAAACAGCAAAATGGACACCACCAACAAATTCAGAGTGCTTGGATAGGGTTAGGTGGGCACTGACCTTTCTTGCCTGCCCTATATATGTTTCCTGGTGAAATACATGGGAAAATCCTATTGGAGGAAAATTCCACTTAGGGTTAGGTTGAGGTCACCATGAGCTCAAACAGCAAAATGGACACCACCAACAAATTCAGAGTGCTTGGGTAGGGTTAGGAGGGCACTGACTTTTCCTGCCTGCCCTATCTATGTTTCCTGGTAAAATACATGGGAAGATCCCATTGGAGGAAAATTCCACTTAGGGTTAGGGTTAGGTCACCATGAACCCATATAGGAAAATGGACATCATCAACAAGTTCAGAGTGCTTGGGTAGGGTTAGGAGCGCCCTGACCTTTATAGCCTGCCCTATCTATGTTCCTTCGTAAAATACATGGGAAAATCCCATTGGAGGAAAATTCCACTTAGGGTTAGTGTTAGGTCAACCTGAACCCATACAGCAAAATGGACATCACTAACATATTCAGAGTGCTTGGGTAGGGTTAGGAGGGCACTGACTTTTCTTGCCTACCCTCTATATGTTTCCTGGTAAAATACATGGGAAAATCCAATTGGAGGGAAATTACACTTAGGGTTACGGTTAGGTCACCATGAACCTATCTAGCAAAATGGACATCACCAACAAATTCAGAGTGCTTGGGTAGGGTTAGGAGGGCACTGAATTTTCTTGCCTACCCTATATATGTTTCCTCGTGAAATACATGTGAAAATCCCATTGGAGGAAAATTCCACTTAGGGTTAGGTTGAGGTCACCATGAACTCAAACAGCAAAATGGACACCACCAACAAATTCAGAGTGCTTGGGTAGGGTTAGGAGGGCCCTGACTTTTCCTGCCTGCCCTAACTATGTTTCCTGGTAAAATACATGGGAAAATCCAATTGGAGGGAAATTCCACTTAGGGTTACGGTTAGGTCACCATGAACCTATCTAGCAAAATGGACACCACCAACAAATTCAGAGTGCTTGGGTAAGGTTAGGAGGGCACTGGCTTTTGTTGTCCTGCCCTATCTATGTTTACTGGTAAAATACATGGGAAAATCCCATTGGAGGAAAATTCCACTTAGTGTTAGGTTGGGGTCACCATGAACTCAAACAGCAAAATGGACACCACCAACAAAGTCAGAGTCCTTGGCTAGGGTTAGGAGCGCCCTGAATTTTATAGCCTGCCCTATTTATGTTCCTTGGTAAAGTACAGGGGAAAATCCCATTGGAGGAAAATTCAACTTAGGGTTATGGTTAGGTCACCAGGAACCCATACAGAAAAATTGACATCACCAACAAATTCAGAGTGCTTGGGTAGGGTTAGGAGGGCACTGACTTTTCTTGCCTGCCCTATCTATGTTTCCTGGTAAAATACATGGGAAGATCCCATTGGAGGAAAATTCCACTTAGGGTTAGGGTTAGGTCACCATGAACCCATACAGGAAAATGGACATCACCAACAAATTCAGAGTGCTTGGGTAGGGTTAGGAGGGCACTGAATTTTCTTGCCTACCCTATATATGTTTCCTCGTTAAATACATGGGAAAATCCCTTTGGAGGAAAATTCCACTTAGGGTTAGGTTGAGGTCACCATGAACTCAAACAGCAAAATGGACACCACCAACAAATTCAGAGTGCTTGGGTAGGGATAGTAGGGCACTGACTTTTTCTCCCTGCCCTATCTATGTTTCCTGGTAAAATACATGGGAAGATCCCATTGGAGGAAAATTCCGCTTAGGGTTAGGGTTAGGTCACCATGAACCCATACAGGAAAATGGATATCACCAACAAGTTCAGAGTGCTTGGATAGGGTTAGGAGAGCACTGACTTTTCTTGCCTGCCCTATATATATTTCCTGGTAAAATACATGGGAAAATCCCTTTGGAGGAAAATTCCACTTATGGTTAGGGTTAGGTCACCATCAACCCATACAGAAAAATGGACATCGCTATCAAATTCAGAGTGCTTGGGTAAGGTTAGGAGGGCACTGACTTTTCTTGCCTACCCTATATATGTTTCCTGGTAAAATACATGGAAAGATCCCATTGGAGGAAAATTCCACTTAGGGTTAGGGTTAGGTCACCATGAACCCATACAGGAAAATGGATATCACCAACAACTTCAGAGTGCTTGGGTAGGGTTAGGAGGGCACTGACTTTTCTTGCCTGCCCTATATATGTTTCCTGGTAAAATACATGAGAAAATCCCTTTGGAGGAAAATTGCACTTACAGTTAGGGTTAGGTCACCATCAACCCATACAGAAAAATGGACATCGCTATCAAATTCAGAGTGCTTGGGTAAGGTTAGGAGGGCACTGACTTTTCTTTCCTGCGCTATCTAGGTTTCCTGGTAAAATACATGGGAAAATTCCATTGGAGGAAAATTCCATTTAGGGTTAGGGAGAGGTCACCATGAACCCATACAGGAAAATGGACATCACCAACAAATTCAGAGTGCTTGGGTAGGGTTAGGAGGGCACTGAATTTTCTTGCCTACCCTATATATGTTTCCTCGTTAAATACATGGGAAAATCCCTTTGGAGGAAAATTCCACTTAGGGTTAGGTTGAGGTCACCATGAACTCAAACAGCAAAATGGACACCACCAACAAATTCAGAGTGCTTGGGTAGGGATAGTAGGGCACTGAATTTTTCTCCCTGCCCTATCTATGTTTCCTGGTAAAATACATGGGAAGATCCCATTGGAGGAAAATTCCGCTTAGGGTTAGGGTTAGGTCACCATGAACCCATACAGGAAAATGGATATCACCAACAAGTTCAGAGTGCTTGGATAGGGTTAGGAGAGCACTGACTTTTCTTGCCTGCCCTATATATATTTCCTGGTAAAATACATGGGAAAATCCCTTTGGAGGAAAATTCCACTTATGGTTAGGGTTAGGTCACCATCAACCCATACAGAAAAATGGACATCGCTATCAAATTCAGAGTGCTTGGGTAAGGTTAGGAGGGCACTGACTTTTCTTGCCTACCCTATATATGTTTCCTGGTAAAATACATGGAAAGATCCCATTGGAGGAAAATTCCACTTAGGGTTAGGGTTAGGTCACCATGAACCCATACAGGAAAATGGATATCACCAACAACTTCAGAGTGCTTGGGTAGGGTTAGGAGGGCACTGACTTTTCTTGCCTGCCCTATATATGTTTCCTGGTAAAATACATGAGAAAATCCCTTTGGAGGAAAATTGCACTTACAGTTAGGGTTAGGTCACCATCAACCCATACAGAAAAATGGACATCGCTATCAAATTCAGAGTGCTTGGGTAAGGTTAGGAGGGCACTGACTTTTCTTTCCTGCGCTATCTAGGTTTCCTGGTAAAATACATGGGAAAATTCCATTGGAGGAAAATTCCATTTAGGGTTAGGGAGAGGTCACCATGAACTGAAACAGCAAAATGGACACCACCAACAAATTCATAGTGCTTGGATAGGGTTAAGAGGGCCCGTATTTTTATAGCCTGCCCTATCTATGTTTCGTGGTAAAATACATGGGAAAATCCCATTGGAGGAAAATTCCACTTAGGGTTAGGGTTAGGACACCATTAACTCAAACAGCAAAATAGATATCACCAACATATTCAGAGTGCTGTATAGATAGATACGGCAGGCAACAAAAGTCAGTGCCTTCCTAACTCTACCCAAGCACTCTGAATTTCTTGGTACTGTCCATTTTGCTGTTTGAGTTCATGGTGACCTCACCCTAACCCTAAGTGGAATTGTCCTCCAATGGGATTTCCCCATTTATTTTACCAGTAAAGTTAATTAGGGCAGGGAGGAAAATTCAGTGCCCTCCTAACCCTACCCAAGCACTCTGAATTTGTTGGTGATGTCTTTTTTGCTGTCTGGGTTCATGGTGACCTAATTCTATCCCTAAGTGGAATTTTCCTCTAAAGGGATTTTCCCATGTATTTTACCAGGAAATATAGATAAGGCAGGCAAGAAAAGTCAGTGCCCTCCTAACCCTACCCAAGCACTCTGAAATTGTTGCCTATGTCCATCTTCCTGTATGGGTTCATGGTGACCTAACCCGAACCATAAGTGGAATTTTCCTCCAAAGTGATTTTACCATGTATTTTACCAGGAAACCTAGATAAGGCAGGCAAGAAAAGTCAGTACCCTCCTAACCCTACCCAAGAATTCTGAATTGGTTGGCGATGTCCATTTCGCTGTATGGGTTCATGGTGACCTAACCCTAACCGTAAGTAGAATTTTCCTCTAACGGGATTTTCCCATGTATTTTACCAGGAAACGTAGATAGAGCAGGCAAGAAAAGTCAGTGCCCTCCTATCCCTACCCAAGCACTCTGAATTTGTTGGTGATGTCCATTTTGCTCTATGCGTTCTTGGTGACCTAACACTAACCCTAATTGGAATTTTCCTCCAATGGTATTTTTCCATGTATTTTACTAGTAATCATAGATAGGGAAGGCTACAATAGTAAGTGCCCTCCTAACCCTAACCAAGCACTCTGAATTTGTTGTTGGTGTCCTATTTTGCTGTTTGAGTTCATGCTGACCTCAACCTAACCCTAAGTGGAATTTTCCTCCAAAGGGATTTTCCCATGTATTTTACCTGGAAACGTAGATAGAGCAGGAAAGAAAAGTCAGTGCCCTCCTAACCCTACCCAAGCACTCTGAATTTGTTGGTGATGTCCATTTTGCTGTATGCGTTCTTGGTGACCTAACCCTAACCCTAAGTGGAATTTTCCTCCAATGGGATTTTCCCATGTATTTTACCAGGAAATATAGATAGGGCAGGCTACAAAAGTCAGTGCCCTCCTAACCCTACCCAAGCACTCTGAATTTGTTGGCGGTGTCCTATTTTGCTGTTGGAGTTCACGGTGACCTCACCCTAACCCTAAGTGGAATTTTCCTCCAATGGGATTTTCCGATGTATTTTACCAGGAAACGTAGATAGAGCAGGCAAGAAAAGTCAGTGCCCTCCTATCCCTACCCAAGCACTCTGAATTTGTTGGTGATGTCAATTTTGCTCTATGCGTTCTTGGTGACCTAACAGTAACCCTAATTGGAATTTTCCTCCAATGGTATTTTTCCATGTATTTTACTAGTAATCATACATAGGGAAGGCTACAATAGTAAGTGCCCTCCTAAACCTAACCAAGCACTCTGAATTTGTTGTTGGTGTCCTATTTTGATGTATGAGTTTGTGGTGACCTAACCCTAGCCCCAAGTGGAATTTTCCTCCAATGGTATTTTCCCATGTATTTTACCTGGAAACATAGATAGGGCAGGCAAGAAAAGTCAGTGCCCTCCTATCCCTCCACAAGCACTCTGAATTTGTTGGTGATGTCCATTTTGCTGTATGCGTTCTTGGTGACCTAACCCTAACCCTAAGTGGAATTTTCCTCCAATGGGATTTTTCCATGTATTTTACCAGCAATCATAGATAGGGAAGGCTACAATAGTAAGTGCCCTCCTAACCCTAACCAAGCACTCCGAATTTGTTGTTGGTGTCCTATTTTGCTGTTTGAGTTCATGGTGACCTCACCCTAACCCTAAGTGGAATTTTCCTCCAATGGGATTTTCCCATGTATTTTACCAGGAAACATAGATAAGGCAGGCAAGAAAAGTCAGTGCCCTCCTAACCCTACCCAAGCACTCAGAATTTCTTGGTGCTGACCATTTTGCTGTATGAGTTCGTGGTGACCTAACCCTAACCCTAAGTGGAATTTTCCTCCAACAGGATTTTCCCATGTATTTTACCAAGAAACGTAGATAGAGCAGGGAAGAAAAGTCAGTGCCCTCCTAACCCTACCCAAACACTCTGAATTTGTTCGTGATGTCCATTTTGCTGTATGCGTTCTTGGTGACCTAACCCTAACTCTAAGTGGAATTTTCCTCCAATGGGATTTTCCCATGTATTTTACCAGGAATCATAGATAGGGCAGGCAAGAAAAGTCAGTGCCCTCCTATCCCTACCGAAGCACTCTGAATTTGTTGGTGATGTCCATTTTGCTCTATGTGTTCTTGGTGACCTATCCCTAACCCTAAGTGTAATTTTCCTCCAATGGGATTTTTCCATGTATATTACCAGGAATCATAGATAGGGAAGGCTACAATAGTAAGTGCCCTCCTAACCCTAACCAAGCACTCTGAATTTGTTGTTGGTGTCCTACTTTGCTGTTTGAGTTCATGGTGACCTCACCCTAACCCTAAGTGGAATTTTCCTCCAATGGGATTTTCCCATGTATTTTACCAGGAAACGTAGATAGAGCAGGCAAGAAAAGTCAGTGCCCTCCTATCCCTACCCAAGCACTCTGAATTTGTTGGTGATGTCCATTTTGCTGTATGCGTTCTTGGTGACCTAACCCTAACCCTAAGTGGAATTTTCCTCCAATGGGATTTTCCCATGTATTTTACCAGGAATCATAGATAGGGCAGGCTACAAAAGTCAGTGACCTCCTAACCCTACCCAAGCACTCTGATTTTGTTGGTGGTGTCCTATTTTGGTGTTTGAGTTCATGGTGACCTCACCCTAACCCTAAGTGGAATTTTCCTCCAAAGGCATTTTCCCAAGTATTTTACCAAGAAACGTAGATAGAGCAGGGAAGAAAAGTCAGTGCCCTCCTAACCCTACCCAAACACTCTGAATTTATTGGCGATGTCCATTTTGCTGTATGGGTTCATGGTGACGTAACCCTAACCGTAAGTGGAATTTTCCTCCAATGGTATTTTCCCATGTATTTTACCTGGAAACGTAGATAGGGCAGGCAAGAAAAGTCAGTGCCCTCCTATCCCTACCCAAGCACTCTGAATTTGTTGGTGATGTCCATTTTGCTGTATGCGTTCTTGGTGACATAACCCTAACCCTAAGTGGAATTTTCCTCCAATGGTATTTTCCCATGTATTTTACCAGGAAACATAGATAGGGCAGGGAAGAAAAGTCAGGGCCCTCCTAACCCTACCCAAGCACTCTGAATTTGTTGGTAGTGTCCATTTTGCTGTATGGGTTCATAGTGACCTAACCCTAACCCTAATGGGAATATTCCTCCAATGGGATTTTCCCATATATTTTACCAGGAAACATAGATAGGGCAAGGAAGAAAAGTCAGGGCCCTCCTAACCCTACCCAAGCACTCTGAATTTGTTGGTAGTGTCCATTTTGCTGTTTGAGTTCATGGTGACTTCTCCCTAACCCTAAGTGGAATTGTCCTCCAATGGGATTTTCCCATGTATTTTACCAGTAAACTTAATTAGGGCAGGCAGGAAAATTCAGTGCCCTCCTAACCCTACCGAAGCATTCGGAATTTGTTGGTGATGTCCATTTTGCTGTATGGTTTCATGGTGACCTAACCCTAACCCTAAGTGGAATTTTCCTCCAATGGGATTTTCCCATGTATTCTACTAGGAATCATAGATAAGGCAGGCAAGAAAATCAGTACCCTCCTAAGCCTACCCAAGCACTCTGAATTTGTTGGTGATGTCCATTTTGTTGTATGGGTTCATGGTGACCTAACCCTAACCCTAAGTGGAATTTTCCTCCAATGGAATTTTCCCATGTATTTTACCAGGAAACATAGATAGAGCAGGAAGGAAAAGTCAGTGCTCTCTTAACCCTACCCAAGCAGTCTGAATTTGTTGGTGATGTCCATTTTGCTGTATGTTTTCATGGTGACCTAACCCTAACCCTAAGTGGAATTTTCCTCCAATGGAATTTTCCCATGTATTTTCCACTTAGGGTTAGGGTTAGGATACCATGAACACATACAGCAAAATAGACAGCACCAACAAATTCAGAGTGCTTGGGTAGGGTTAGGAGGGAACTGACTTTTCTTGCCTGCCCTATCTATCTTTCCTGGATAAATACATGGGAAAATCCCATTGGAGGAAAATTCCACTTAGGGTTAGGATTAGGTCACCATCAACCCATACAGCAAAATGGACATCGCCAACAAATTCAGAGTGCTTGGGTAGGGTTAGAAGGGCACTTACTTTTCTTGCCTAGCTTATCTACGTTTCCTAGTAAAATACATGGGAAAATCACATTGGAGGAAAATTAGACTTAGGGGTAGGGTGAGGTCACAATGAACTCAAAAAGAAAAATGGACACCACCAATAAATTCAGAGTGCTTGGGTAGGGTTAGGAGGGCACTGACTTTTTCTGCCTGCCCTATCTATGTTTCCTGGTAAAATACATGGGAAGATCCCATTGGAGGAAAATTCCAATTAGGGTTAGGGTTAGGTCACCATGAACTCATACAGCAAAAGGGACAGCACCAACAAATTCAGAGTGCTTGGGTAGGGTTAGGAGGGCACTGACTTTTCTTGCCTGCCTTATCTATATTTCCTGGTAAAATACATGGGAAGATCCCATTGGAGGAAAATTCCACTTAGGGTTAGGATTAGGTCACCATAAACTCAAACAACAAAATGGACAGCACCAACAAATTCTGAGTTCTTGGGTAGGGGTAGGAGGGAACTGACTCTCCTTTCCTGCCCTATCTATGTTTCCTGGTAAAGTACATGGGAAAATCCCTTTGGAGGAAAATTCCACTTAGGGTTAGGGTTCGGTCACCATGAACTCATACAGCAAAATGGACAGCACCAACAAATTCAGAGTGCTTGGGCAGGATTAGGAGGGCACTGACTTTTCTCGCCTGTCCTATCTATGTTTCTTTTTAAATACATGGGAAAATCCCTTTGGAAGAAAATTCCACTTAGGGTTAGGGTTAGGTCACCATGAACTCATACACCAAAATGGACATCACCAACAAATTCAGAGTCTTGAGTAGGGTTAGGAGGGCACTGACTTTTCTTGCCTGCCCTATCTAAGATTCCTTGTAAAATACATGGGAAAATCCCATTGGAGGAAAATTCCAATTACGGTTAGGGTTAGGTCACCATGAATTCATACAGCAAAATGGACAGCACCAAAAAATTTCAGAGTGCTTGGGTAGGGTTAGGAGGGCACTGACTTTTCTTACCTGCCTTATCTACATTTCCTGGTAAAATAATTGGGAAAATCCCATTGGAAGAAAATTCCACTTAGGGTTAGGGTGAGGTCACCATGAACTCAAACAGCAAAATGGACACCACCAACAAATTCAGAGTTCTTGGGTCGGGTTAGGAGCGCCCTGACTTTTATAGCCTGCCCTATCTATGTTTCTTAGTAAAATACATGGGAAAATCCCATTGGAGGAAAATTCCACTTAGGTTTAGGGTTAGGTCACCATGAACCCATACAGCAAAATGAACATCACCAACAAATTCAGAGTGCTTGGGTAGGCTTAGGAGGGGACTGACTATTTTTGCCTTCTCTATCTATGTTTCCTGGTAAAATACATGGGAAAATCCCATTGGAGGAAAATTCCACTTAGAGTTAGGGTTAGGGCACCATGATCTTGTACAGCAAAAAAGACATCACCAACAAATTCAGAGTGCTTGGGTAGGGTTAGGAGGGCACTGATTTTTATAGCCTACCCTATCTATTTTTCCTGGTAAAATACATGGGAAAATCCCACTGGAGGAAAATTCCACTTAGGGTTAGGGTGAGGTCACCATGAACTCAAACAGCAAAATGGACACCACCAACAAATTCAGAGTGCTTGGGTAGGGTTAGGAGGGCACTGACTTTTCTTACCTGCCCTATCTATCTTTCCTGGATAAATACATGGGAAAATGCCATTGGAGGAAAATTCCACTTAGGGTTATGGTTAGGTCACCATGAACCCATACAGGAAAATGGACATCGCCAACAAAATCAGAGTGCTTGGGTAGGGTTAGGAGGGCACTGACTTTTCTTGCCTACCCCATATATGTTTTCTGGTAAAATACATGGGAAAATTACTTTGGAGGAAAATTCCAATTATGGTTAGGGTTAGGTCACCATCAACCCATACAGAAAAATGGACATCGCCAACAAATTCAGAGTGCTTGGGTAGGGTTAGAAGGGCACTTACTTTTCTTGCCTAGCTTATCTACGTTTCCTAGTAAAATACATGGGAAAATCACATTGGAGGAAAATTCCACTTAGGGGTAGGGTGAGGTCACAATGAACTCAAAAAGAAAAATGGACACCACCAATAAATTCAGAGTGCTTGGGTAGGGTTAGGAGGGCACTGACTTTTTCTGCCTGCCCTATCTATGTTTCCTGGTAAAATACATGGGAAGATCCCATTGGAGGAAAATTCCAATTAGGGTTAGGGTTATTTCTCCATGAACCCATACAGCAAAATGGACATCACCAACAAATTCAGAGTGCTTGGGTAGGGTTAGGAGGGGACTGACTATTTTTGCCTTCTCTATCTATGTTTCCTGGTAAAATACATGGGAAAATCACATCGTAGGAAAATTCCACTTAGGGTTAGGGTTAGGTCACCATGAACCCATACAGCAAAAAAGACATCACCAACAAATTAGAGTGCTTGGGCAGGATTAGGAGGGCACTGTATTTTCCTGCCTGCCCTAATTAACTTTACTGGTAAAATACATGGGAAAATCCCATTGGAGGACAATTCCACTTAGGGTTAGGGAGAGATCACCATGAACTCAAACAGCAAAATGGACACCACCAACAAATTCAGAGTGCTTGGGTAGGGTTACGAGGGCACTGACTTTTCTTATCTGCCCAATCTATCTTTCCTGGATAAATACATGGGAAAATCCCATTGGAGGAAAATTCCACTTAGGGTTAGGGAGAGGTCACCATGAACTCAAACAGCAAAATAGGACACCACCAACAAATTCAGAGTGCTTGGGTAGGGTTAGGAGGGCACTGACTTTTCTTTCCTGCCCTATCTACGTTTCCTGTAAAATACATGGGAAAACCCTTTGGAGGAAAATTCCACGTAGGGTTAGGGTTAGGTCACCACGAACTCATACAGCAAAATGGACAGCACCAACAAATTCAGAGTGCTTGGGTAGGGTTACGAGGGCACTGACTTTTCTTATCTGCCCAATCTATCTTTCCTGGATAAATACATGGGAAAATCCCATTGGAGGAAAATTCCACTTAGGGTTAGGGAGAGGTCACCATGAACTCAAACAGCAAAATAGGACACCACCAACAAATTCAGAGTGCTTGGGTAGGGTTAGGAGGGCACTTACTATTGTAGCCTTCCCTATCTATGATTCCTGGTAAAATACATGGGAAAATCCCATTGGAGGAAAATTCCACTTAGGGTTAGGGTTAGGTCACCAAGAATGCATAGAGCAAAATGGACATCACCAACAAATTCAGAGTGCTTGGGTAGGGTTAGGAGGGCACTGACTTTTCTTTTCTGCTTTATCTATGTTTCCTGTTAAAATACATGGGAAAATCCCATTGGAGGAAAATCCCACTTAGGGTTAGGGTGAGGTTACCATGAACTCAAACAGCAAAATGGACATCGCCAATAAATTCCGAGTGTTTGGGTAGGGTTAGGAGGGCACTGACTTTTCTTTCCTGCCCTATCTACGTTTCCTGTAAAATACATGGGAAAACCCTTTGGAGGAAAATTCCACTTAGGGTTACGGTTCGGTCACCATGAACTCATACAGCAAAATGGACAGCACCAACAAATTCAGAGTGCTTGGGCAGGATTAGGAGGGCACTGACTTTTCTCGCCTGTCCTATCTATGTTTCTTTTTAAATACATGGGAAAATCCCTTTGGAAGAAAATTCCACTTAGGGTTAGGGTTAGGTCACCATGAACTCATACACCAAAATGGACATCACCAACAAATTCAGAGTCTTGAGTAGGGTTAGGAGGGCACTGACTTTTCTTGCCTGCCCTATCTAAGATTCCTTGTAAAATACATGGGAAAATCCCATTGGAGGAAAATTCCAATTACGGTTAGGGTTAGGTCACCATGAACCCATATAGCGAAACGGACATCTCCAGCCAATTCAGAGTGTTTGGGTTAGGAGTTCACGACTTTTCTTTCCTGCTCTATCTACGTTTCCTGGTAAAATACATGGGAAAATCACGTTGGAGGAAAATTCCACTTAAGGGTAGGGTCACGTCACAATGAACTCAAAAAGCAAAATGGACACCACCAACAAATTCAGAGTGCTTGGGTAGTGTTACGAGAGCACTAACTTTTCTTACCTGCCTTATCTACATTTCCTGGTAAAATACGTGGGAAAATCCCATTGGAGGAAAATTCCACTTAGGGTTAGGGTGAGGTCACCATGAACTCAAACAGCAAAATGGACACCACCAAAAAATTCAGAGTGCTTGGGTAGGGTTAGGAGGGGACTGACTATTTTTGCCTTCTCTATCTATGTTTCCTGGTAAAATACATGGTAAAATCCCATTGGAGGAAAATTCCACTTAGGTTTATGGTTAGGTCACCATGATCTTGTACAGCAAAAAAGAGATCACCAACAAATTCAGAGTGCTTGGGTAGGGTTAGGAGCGCCCTGACTTTTATAGCCTGCCCTATCTATCTTTCTTCGTAAAATACATGGGAAAATCCCATTGGAGGAAAATTCCACGTAGGTTTAGCGTTAGGTCACCATGAACCCATACAGCAAAATGAACATCACCAACAAATTCAGAGTGCTTGGGTAGGGTTAGGAGGGGACTGACTATTTTTGCCTTCTCTATCTATGTTTCCTGGTAAAATACATGGGAAAATCCCATTGGAGGAAAATTCCACTTAGGTTTATGGTTAGGTCACCATGATCTTGTACAGCAAAAAAGAGATCACCAACAAATTCAGAGTGCTTGGGTAGGGTTAGGAGGGCACTGATTTTTATAGCCTACCATATCTATGTTTCCTGGTAAAATACATGGGAAAATCCGTTTGGAGCAAAATTCCACTTAGGGTTAGGATTAGGTCCCCATGAACCCATACAGCAAAATGGACATCACAAACAAATTCAGAATGCTTGGGTAGATTTAGGAGGGCAATGTCTTTTCTTACCTGCCTTATCTACGTTTCCTTGTAAAATACATGGGAAAATCCCATTGGAGGAAAATTCCACTTAGGGTTAGGGTGAGGTCACCATGAACTCAAAGAGCAAAATGGACACCACCCACAAATTCAGAGTGCTTGGGTAGGGTTAGGAGGGCACTGACTTTTCTTGCCTGCCCTATCTATCTTTCCTGGATAAATACATGGGAAAATGCCATTGGAGGAAAATTCCACTTAGGGTTATGGTTAGGTCACCATGAACCCATACAGCAAAATGGACATCACTAACAAATTCAGAGTGCTTGGGTAGGGTTAGGAGGGCACTGAATTTTGTTGTCCTGCCTTATCTAAATTTCCTGGTAAAACACATGGGAAAATACCATTGAGGAAAATTCCACTTAGGGTTAGGTTTACGTCACCATGAACCCATACAGCAAAATGGACATCGCGAACAAATTCAGAGTGCTTGGGTAGGGTAAGAAGGGCACTGACTTTTCTTGCCTAGCTTATCTACGTTTCCTAGTAAAATACATGGGAAAATCACATTGGAGGAAAATTCCACTTAGGGGTAGGGTGAGGTCACAATGAACTCAAAAAGCAAAATGGACACCACCAACAAATTAAGAGTGCTTGGGTAGGGTTAGGAGGGCACTGACTTTTTCTGCCTGCCCTATCTATGTTTCCTGGTAAAATACATGGGAAGATCCCATCGGAGGAAAATTCCACTTATGGTTAGTGTTAGGTCACCATCAACCCATACAGAAAAATGGACATCCCCAAAAAATTCAGATTGCTTGGATAGGGTTAGGAGGGCACTGACTTTTCTTTCCTGCCCTATCTACTTTTCCTGGTAAAATACATGGGAAAATCCCATTGGAGGAAAATTCCACTTAGGGTTAGGGTTAGGTCACCATGAACCTATCTAGCAAAATGGACATCACCAACAAATTCAGAGTGCTTGGGTAGGGTTAGGAGGGCACTGACTTTTCTTGCCTACCCCATATATGTTTCCTGGTAAAATACATGGGAAAATCCCATTGGAGGAAAATTCCACTTAGGGTTTGGGTTAGGTCACCATGAACCTATCTAGCAAAATGGACATCACCAACAAATTCAGAGTGCTTGGGTAGGGTTAGGAGGGCACTGACTTTTCTTGCCTACACCATATATGTTTCCTGGTAAAATACAAGGGAAAATCCTATTGGAGGAAAATTCCACTTAGGGTTAGGGTTAGGTCACCATGAACTCAAACAGCAAAATGGACAACACCAACAAATTCAGAGTGCTTGGGTAGGGTTAGGAGGGCTCTGACTTTTTCTGCCCTGCCTATCTATGTTTCCTGGTACAATACATGGGAAGATCCCATTGGAGGAAAATTCAACTTAGGGTTAGGGTTAGGTCACCATGAACCCATACAGGAAAATAGACATAACCAACAAGTTCAGAGTGCTTGGGTAGGGTTAGGAGGGCACTGACTTTTCTTGTCTTCCCTATATATGTTTCCTGGTAAAATACATAGGAAAATCACTTTGGAGGAAAATTCCAATTATCATTAGGGTTAGGTCACCATCAACCCATACAGAAAAATCGACAACACCAAGAAATTCAGAGTGCTTTTGGAGGGTTAGGAGGGCACTGACTTTTTTTGCCTGCCCTATCTACGTTTCCTGGTAAAATACATGGGAAAATCCAATTGGAGGAAAATTCCACTTAGGGTTAGGGTTAGGTCACCATGAACTCAAACAGCAAAAAAGACATCACCAACAGATTCAGAGTGCTTCGGTAGGGTTAGGAGGGCAATGACTTTTGTTGTCCTGCCCTATCTAAGTTTACTGGTAAAATAAATGGGAAAATCCCATTGGAGGAAAATTCCACTTAGGGTTAGGGTGAGGTCACCATGAACTCAAACAGCAAAATGGACACCACCAACAAATTCAGAGTGCTTGGGTAGGGTTAGGAGCGCCCTGACTGTTATAGCCTGCCCTATCTATCTTTCTTCGTAAAATACATGGGAAAATCCCATTGGAGGAAAATTCCACTTAGGTTTAGGGTTAGGTCACCATGATCTTGTACAGCAAAAAAGAGATCACCAACAAATTCAGAGTGCTTGGGTAGGGTTAGGAAGGCACTGATTTTTATAGCCTACCCTATCTATATTTCCTGGTAAAATACATGGGAAAATCCCTTTGGAGCAAAATTCCACTTAGGGTTAGGATTAGGTCCCCATGAACCCATACAGCAAAATGGACATCACAAACAAATTCAGAATGCTTGGTTAGATTTAGGAGGGCAATGTCTTTTCTTACCTGCCTTATCTACGTTTCCTTGTAAAATACATGGGAAAATCCCTTTGGAGGAAAATTCCACTTAGGGTTAGGTTGAGGTCACCATGAACTCAAAGAGCAAAATGGACACCCCCCAAAAATTCAGAGTGCTTGGGTAGGGTTAGGAGGGCACTGACTTTTCTTGCCTGCCCTATCTATCTTTCCTGGATAAATACATGGGAAAATGCCATTGGAGGAAAATTCCACTTAGGGTTATGGTTAGGTCACCATGAACCCATACAGCAAAATGGACATCACTAACAAATTCAGAGTGCTTGGGTAGGGTTAGGAGGGCACTGAATTTTGTTGTCCTGCCTTATCTAAATTTCCTAGTAAAACACATGGGAAAA